>NC_086323.1:24718008-25018008 GCF_036172605.1 Pelobates fuscus
CAAAAGGAGAAAATAAAATGTAGAGATATTTTAAGTCGATTAACCAAAGGGTTGATCACACGCTCATGACGATCCACAGAAGCCGTAATGTTTATGTTTGTGGATGTATTGTGAGATTTACAATCCTGTGACTGCTGGGGTTGTACCTTCTGGCCATTCCATGTTAGGTTAAAACGTTCCACACATGCATTCATCTACGTAGGTAAATATTTACTCCATACAATGTACCAGTGAAATCTCCAGCAAATGCATGGATTAAATTGTCCTGACATTTGGATTGTGCTATTTTCCTGATGATTATGGTGGTAGCGTTGGGTAAAATATCCTGCAAAGCTTAGTATGTGGGATGCTGCTGGTAGCCATTCAGAAGTCAATGAATGAGCATTAAATAGATAGAATAACTCCCAGTTTTCATAGCCAGCATATTTAATAAAAAAGTCTTAAAAATAAAATGAACTCTAGAAATGTATTTACAACCAAATGCAGCCTCGCATGAAAAAAAAAGTCGATTCTAGAGATGTGACAAATACCATTTCAGATAGCCACGGCAGCTAGCTTACTTGTAGCTTATATTTCACATGGTTAGTCACTAAAGTAAGAATTGCTTTGAAATTCAATGTGAACTCAAAACTAATGTCAAATTTAAGAACAAAATAGCTGAACTGGAACGTTTCTCTAACTCAGCTATGCATCCAGTTTCAGTATTATGGCCTTAAATTTCAAATTTACTTTGAAATGACTTTGAATTCCTGGAATTTCTCACTGTATTGAATAACCCAGACAGTGTCAGTGGTAGGATGGCATAAGTTAAAATTTGAAATTCAAAAATCTTACTGGCATTCATTCACAGATTGTTGTATTCTTCAGCAATATTAGTGATTTAAAAAAAAACAACATATGGGGCATCCCTCAAGCATATGGTGGGGGAAACAATGGAGACATGCACCCTGAGCCTTGTAATTTAAAATGTTTTACAGTATGCATTTTTTTTCCTACTGTGGTGACATCATTATAAAATGCTAATTAGATATCAGATGCATTATGGGTGACATTTGGGATAGGTAATTGCATTTGCTGGAGTATAATTTTGCTGGAAGCCTAATGGGGTGAAACCAGTTTCCCACATGTTGGGTGATTTGTAAATATGTCACAAATTGAAAAGTGGGGCAAAGGTCTAAAAATTGGAGCTCTCACCCCGGTAACCAGTGGAACGTTCCTGCTGATTACATTGGTTGCTATGGTGATTGCTTCACTTTTAGGACATTGCCCTATTTTTTCTGCGAGTATCTTCTATAAATCTCCCCATTGTGTCTGGAGAAAAGCAGGCTGTATATAGGGGATGATCTGTCTTCTAGCAAACTATATCAGCTCTGGGTGAATGTTGAATTTTTGGGGGGTGGATGTCTTTTATGTTATCACCAGCAACAGGGATGTAGGAACTTGTGTTTAAATAATTCTTAATTACTTGTTACGTTGTTACATCTGTGTTAAATATTGAAAATAAATGAAATATCAGAGTGGATTTACCACTGGAAATTTAGTGGAATTATTTTGTGTATAATCGTTATCTTAGGGGCTTTTTTTTCCTAATATTCCCATGTTCTGTTTTGCTAGGTGGGAATGTGCTAGTTTCATATTGTACATGTGTAATATATATTTTATATACAGAGCGATAATTTTTTATTGGGCCCTATTCACTAAGGATTTTTGCCATAGGCACTCAATTCGAGGAACACTTCAAGGATTTAGCCACTGGCACAAAATGGAAACCCCTTACTGAAGAGGGCCCTATCTTTGGGAAAGGTCAGTAGTGTTTGTTACTGCTTTTTAGTTTAATTTAGCTCAGTGCCTGAGGGCTCTGCAGCGTGTCAGTGAAGCGTTGCAGATCGCTTGGCACTGTAGTGGTTAATAGACTATTTTCGTGTGTGTGTGACTGTGGGGGTAGGGGGGAGACTGCCTGTTATGTTCTTAAACTGAGCATTGAACCTGTCAAAATTCAACTGGTACAGCAGTGATTGCTCGTTGTTGGCTACTTTCACCACACGGCCAAAACTGAGCATCATAGGAATTGCAGTCCACAACAGCTAGAGTGTGAATGGTTAACATTCACTTGCATGAAACATATAGTCATCCTGTTGTAGTGTCTTTTGCAGTACATACTGAGAGAGGTTCTAAACAGACTAGAATTAAAGAAACAATGTGGGCACCATAACAACTTCATTTCAATGAAGTTGTTATGATGTCAGCAGGTCCTTTGTGCTGGCTCACCGTAGGGGGTTAAACCGCTCTAGAACGATTTAACCCCAAAGTCTTTGTTACAGTGCCGAATCTCCCTGCCTCTCTGCCCCTTTGTCAAAAAAACTCTAAACAGGAAGGTTCTTTAAAAAAAAACGGGAGAGAAGTCAGCTGACGCTCTCAACCAATCAGTGAATCCCCAGGCTTGAAAAAGGTACGTTTCTTTTCACTAAATACTGTAGTGACATGAAATGAAAGCTGAATTGCAGAATTGTTACAGCATGAACATTTTTCAAATCAGTTTTCAAATCCCCAGAATAGGCAGTTTAATCAATAAATCCAAAGGTATTTCCCTAAACGCTTGTTACAGAAGGGTTAATAATATTTAAAAAAATCCTCAGAAATTATTAAAATTAACCTTCTTGTTATGCCATAAACCAGCTATTTTTTTTTCTTCTCTGTATCTGTAGATGTGTGCCACTGTTAAAGTTGCATATATAAGGCAGAATTAAAATAGAAAAAAATAAAATTGAATTTTGTAAGCATATTTTTTTTTTTTTTATTGCTACTGAGAAAGCAAATGAGAGGAAAAAAAAATTATAATTTGCTGAGAAGCATTTTTCATCTGAACTGGTGCAAGTTGTTTACCGGATCTGGTGGAAGGATCTGTACAGTTGCCTAGGAAGTAATGACATCCCATTATTATATTAACTCTTGCACTGATTAGCAAGCATTTTACATATTGTAGGAAAATCTATTTGGGGTTCTCTCTAAGTTTAGCATCCCTGCTCTGAAACAGTTAAAATCAGGCACCTGAAAAATTCTTTATGTGGACACCCATAGGTGTGCAAGCTGCCGAATGTATTTTATTAAGATTGTTATTATTTGAAGTGTGTGTTTGTAATTGTTTAAATGCTAAATATCTAATTTTACATGGAACACTGCATACATTGTTACACACCATCGCTCACCCTACAAGGCATGTTCTGTGTATTGTTTGTCATTTTTTGCAGTGAAAGGTTAAACAGCCATCATTCCCCATCTCATGGCTTCATCTCATTCGCTGCCTTTTATCCTGTGGTCAGCAGGGATGCACGAAAAAAAGCATGTCAATTACAGAGATATATTCATGTTAGAATTAAAATCTGCAGAAGCATTGCATGTGCCCATATCTCCCTTTTATCAGCGTTAGAAGTTCGCCTTGCAAAGCCGTCAGTCTCATGGTGACATTGTACAAGGACTGTGTGTTATCAGCAAAATACATGTAACCGGCAGAATTAGTTTGACTCTGCTGCCTCTGCGCTAGAGCCTGGTTATTTTTACCTTTTGATCCCTGTGGATTCTATTATTTTAACCTTAGAATTACACTGCTGACTCTTCTCTCTGCACATCTGCTGCCTGCTCCCACTCTATGACATAGTTATAGTTATCTGCATTATTCATATCACCAGATTCCATTTGTAGAGCAGGGACTCTGTAATGTCTACTGTGCAAGATGCACGCTGGTAGAAAATTTAGAGAGGCACAATTACTGCAATGTGTGATGAAAGGCGAGATGTCCCTCGATATAGAGGGTACATAGCACTCATTAACCCTATGGTTTATGTAAACAATATTCAGAACTTATCTGCAGGGTTATATAAATATGCAACGAGTACATGTGTGCGTACTGCATCATCAAGGTCATTTGAAAACAAACAATGTTAGACTATGTTAGACTGTTAGAATTTGTGGCAGATTTTATTAATTTGTTTAATATACAGTTTATGTATGTGTATGTCCTATTGGCTCGGAGGATTTCAATGTTTTTATTATCATTGGATCAGATATCCATGCTTGAGCACAGGTGAGGGAGTGGATTATCTTTACGTTCTCAAGTAAGGAAGCCATTGCATTTTGGTCTGATAACAGAATTCAAAGACAGGGTGTGATGCCATAGATAGAGATTGTATAAATGCTCATTTTATTTTGCAGGATTATTAGAATTATAGTTCTGTTGGACTGATAGTTCAGCTATGTACACATACACTATAATTGTGGTAGGTAACATCTTGCTCTAAAATTTGAGGTTGGACTATGATTTCAAAGAATCTTTTCTTTGTAATACATTTTCTATATGAACTATGTATCATATATATTTAAATGTTAGAAGATGTAGTAGGCTTAAAACAAATCATGGGGTCGAGTTAGATGATATTGGGTAAACTGCTGCAAGGAGGGATATTTTTATAGCTTACACAAAACATAAAATTAATATTTTAATGTTGTTCTACTGGGGAGGGTATACAAATATCTGATAGGCGTGATAAGAGGACATAGAGAGTAGAAGGTTTCCTATACTATATTTGGAGGTATGAGTTAGAGCACAGTAAAACTGAATTCTATCAGATGAGATTAAGAGTACATTGAGTAGGGGAGATTCAGCATGTTACGTTTACTAATATACACCAATGCAAGGAAGTGTAAGGACACTCAGAAAGTTGAGATGCTGGAAAAGTGATGCGTACGTTACACAAGCACAGGATTCATTATAGACTGCAAGGAGGCAAGTGGAGGATGATTGAATGAGTTGCTGGTAGGAGAAAAGAGCAACGTGTGTATATTGTGTTAGAGCAGGAGAGGTGGAAGATTTTCAAGATCTAGAAGATGTTTTGGGTGCAAGTGAAGCACAGTTCTGAGTTAGTATTGATATCAAGGCAACCAACATTTGGGGTATGGTTGATGGTTATCGAGTTGTCCAGAAGAAAGCTACCAAAATAATGTTCGATATGTGCAAAAACTAAGTCATATTTTGGAGAGCCTGAGTTTCAAGAATTGGTCATCGATTAGAGACCAAGAGCAGCAAATGATGACATAACCCAACCTTGAATATAATAAATAGCAGACCAAATGCATTCATTAGTGTCAGACACACATCCACGTAGATATTCAAAGTAACTTACTAGATAAAAGAGGCATCATAGATCATAGGTGAGATAGAACCTAAAATGAACCATTCCCACCACGCACAACACACAACACTTTTTAAAGAACTAAATATAGCACTCGAGATATCGTCCTGTTCAGTATTACAATACTGCACAGAATTCATTGTTTAATCACCTCTAACCATGTGATGCAATACCAGTGATTAGTTTAATACATTAGATTATGGTGCTTAGACGTTATTGTGTGGTTTTTAATTTGTCTAAAGCCATAAAGTAAAAAACTCAAGAGACCTGCTTTTTATTTGTTCAACACAATAAAGTATTCACTGAATATTTTTTTCTGGGTGTACTGGTCCTCGAAAGCCTTCTCAACCATGTAGTATCGGTGCTTTTCTTTGACACTCAAAATATTAAATCAATTGTCATGTTTTTTTCAGGTGTTTAATGTAATTTTTAATGGCAGAATATTTTGCAGCATATTGCAAAGAAATGGGTATTGAACGATCCCCCCTCACAACGTAATAGACTTTGACTGGATTTATATACAATTCACAAAGCTGTAGTTATATAACAGTAACTGTAGAAGATGGATAAGGGTGTAAATAAGTGCACATTACTATGGCAGCCCTTAACCTTGAGAATGCTCAGTTATTACAGGTTTTCCAGTTTGGCATTGGATGAAACTGCATGAGAAAGCAGGCTTCTATAAATTATAGACAAGATCAATCTAACAGTTTAACAGTGTAACAAACCGCAGCTATTTATCTAGCTATAATCTTAGAATGGCCGAAACATTGCAATGGCTGGTCGTTATATAACATAAGGGTAACTGAGAAATATATATTTAACCTTATATCTTATTCATGCTTACATTGGGCTACGTTAGAAACAGATGGGCGTTATATACCAAACAACAAATGGTGAAGAATTGAAAACCGAACTGTAAACTTTAAGCTTGAGCAGCCAAGTTGTAACAATGGCTGAGTTCGGGATTTTCTTTCCCCCAAATCAGCTATTTTGGTCTAAATTTTGCAATTCAGCTTTCAGTTTACTTAAACGTTCCTCTTAATGATTAGAACCAAACGCCATTCTATCTCAGATCATAACTAATTAAAATAAGCCTGTCAGAAATGGCAGAGACTACAGTTTTAGTTTTAGCCATTGTGCCATTTTAGGTAGCTTGAGCTGCACGTTACGTTCTGATGTACAGTCACAGGCAATTACTGTCTAAACAAAATAAAGACAAGAGGTAGGAAATATAATTGTTTTGCACAAATGATTTTGTCATTACTTTTTCTTCAAAAACATGACAAGGTAACCCAAACTCGCAGATAAGTGCCTGTAAAGACTTAAATAGATAACAAAGAGGACCATTTGGCCCCAAGGCTTGGGCTCACTTGGACACAGCTGGGACAGTCTTTGTACATCCCTATGCTGGAGTAACATATTTATTTAAAAGGTCATTATGGTCACGTTACATTAAAACAAAACACCCACAATTGTAGAGCAGAAACTGATTATGTGTTGTATGTATTTAAATCAAAGCCTCAACCATATACTTAATGCAAAGATTCACCACAAATTAAATATATGATAACAGATGCAGTCTCCACTGTTCCTCCTCTAGGAAATGATCTGATCCATAGAAATGTCTGCCAAGTAGTGCATTATCTATAAAACGCTTTTAAAATAATGGAGTGTCCTTTTAATGATTCATTCCCTCATTTAAAGTAACTCTGTCATGTTATTTTCACTTTCCTTTCCTTATATCCCTAGTATTTTAATGATTATACCTCCCTCCCCCCTTTGCCTTTACATTTATTATGGTGTCTTCCATGTGCTGGATCTCAATACTTGGGTGCGGCCATATTGTTCTCCTTTGCCAAGATGGCCGCTGTTTGCCTTCTTTGGGATTCATTTACTGGATTGAGTAAATATTTGATTGCCAACTGAAACAGACCTTGCTTTAAACTCCGCCTATTGTCCAGTTTTGTCAACCTGCCGCTTTACGTAAGGAAAAGTAGTCCCTAGAGATTTAGACACAAGGAACTATTTAGATGCAAATTAGATCAAGTTTATTTGTAGTGACAGAGCCTATTTAATGTATAAACTGTGAATTGTGGTGAAACATTGCTGACTTGGGTAATTTTATCCACTTTTACTTTGTTGGCCTTAAATTTGCAATTATCTGATTAACAATTTATGCTTAGCAAATGATTATGCTCTCAGCACAAAACATAGGAAACCACCAGTGGAAACGGGTCTTTAAAATAGCAAACATTGATGTACCATATCCTATATTGATGGACTATTTTATAAATGGTCATAGGGAGGCAAGACCGTTAATGGGATCTAGGGGGAAATGTAGCAATTTGAATTTCTTACGTGTATTAATTCAGCGACTCGCACTATTTCAAGTAACTGTGCTAAGGAAATGTCAGCTTGTTGATAATCCTGTGAATTGTGTTCTACAGAGCAAAAACGCTTTTCGGTAGAGCTTTGTTTTATGTAACCGGCCTGTTTTCAGCCTGTAAAACAAATTTCAAGTGATGCTTTGTGTATTTCACATTTTACATTGATATCAATTTGTCGCACTCAGCATTGAGAATATGCATGCTTAAGTAGCGCACTCTGGTTAAAAATAGATGGCTGGCGCTGCGAATAATGTTGGCAAAAAAAAAATTCACACACACATACACACACGAACACACAGTTTTGGGCCATTTCCATTCTTAATTTATATGGTTGCATTGTTATTACCTTAGTAAATAAGTGTTATTTGATGAAAAGGTAATACTCGCCCGACAGACAGGAACGTATAGGAAACAATGTATAAACTATAATTCTATAGATAAATTCATTCATGAGAACTATACAATGAATGCATGACGTATATCGATAGATATAAAAACATACACTGAAAGATTCGGACAATATTATCAATTTATTTAAGTGTCTTTATTGCCTGCAGAAGTAAGGAAAGGCTTTGACCTTGAGGGTAGCTCTGACCTTGACGCAGATCATGTTAATACAAACCACATACCAATAACATGGCTGATCCTTAATTTGTCCATTTATATTCCCCTCTAGGGCAGAGCCTAGGGTATGGATTTGTTAACTACATTGATCCAAAGGATGCCGAAAAAGCCATTAACACCTTAAATGGATTAAGACTACAAACCAAAACCATCAAGGTAAGACAATGTGTTAAATTGAATTCTGTTTTGGGATTGATGGGAAATGTATTACAAATTACAATTATTCTTTTGCTACTGTTAACAAAAGGAACACAATTTGTTTAGGACCCAGAACATGTATAGGTTTTTCACTAGACTGTGAATTGTTGGAAATTCAAGGTGATTTCAAAGGGAATTTCAAATCTAAAATGGCTGAACTCAAAACGTAGCTTGCTTGCAGAATTCTACCATCTGCCTTTTTTGTACTACAATTTGAAATTCACATCTAATAACAACAGAGTTATATATTAAAGTGAGAATTCAAAGTGAATTTTAAATTTAAGGCCACAGAAGGCAAACTGAAAGCCTAGCTGATTTGGAGAATGTTTCCAGTTTCTCTATTTGGACCTTAAATTTGAAACTAACTTTGAATTCACATTGAATTCTTACTCTACTGGATAACCCTGTTAAGGAAAAAATCTCATACCTGTAAGTATGACCAATCGCCTCAATGTAATTCTTTTGGATAAGCTCTCCAAATAATTACAGTCTGTCAGAAAACTTTTTAATTGATTTAACTACAAATTTTCAAAATGATTTGAAAAGTTTGTGATCATTTGACAAGCTTACCCAACATACTTAAATCGAAACTAATGTTGGAAAATAGAATTCTTTCTGATTGCAAACCATTAAAATGCTGCTGATACCGTCTTACCATAATAGGTAAAATCACTGTATAATTCTTTTCATTATGTTCCATTGTTTTGTTTTTTGGATGGGGGGCAGGTAGGGGCATCATGATAATTGCTTATTTTAAAAAAAAGAAAACAACTGTAATGTTTTACATTAGTCGTAATGTTACCATTTTTTTTTTTTTTGCTGTTTTGTTTTTGCACTTGGGTTTTATTTTTTTCTTTTATTTTTCTAAAATCGCAAATTAACCAGAACATTTAAAAAATATAAAATTGAGAATGAATTTGCTTAGTCGCTTTAATGTTTCCATTTCAGTGTTGCCAGTGTTCCATTGTAGATAGAATATACTTATCTCAGTGTTAAAAATTATTATTAAATGTCTAGCCCTTGTCCTATTTTCTGCCGGCGTAAACCTCCTTGCATTTTCCACAAACCTTGTGACAGTCTGACAATATAAAAGCATGGGTGACCCACAAATGACATTTCCAGAGTGTGTTTTATAGAAGTACAGTTTACAAGCAATATTTTCATTTAGCAGTGTTGCTGAACTGAAAGACCCATATTCAGCCAATCGCAACAAAAATGCAAGTTTGTCGTTCCTCATCCATCCTGCTGAAGTCGACATTAGTCACATCTTCTGTGTTGAGTCAACAGCTATTTTTAAAGCACCCAGAACAGATAAAGAAAGAAGCAGATCATTTATGGCTGGGGGCAATGTGTGGTTACTTGGGGGCTTGCTCTTCTGCAAATTGTCAGGAACAGATTCTGCAAAATACGTTTTTCTCAACAACACAAAAATGTATCAAATTATTAAAATCACGGAGAATAACTTGTCAAAAGGACAGTAAATTAACAACGCAGCCATCTCTGCTAAGCTGCCGAGCAAGACATTGCACTAAACCACATTATTTAGAGAAACAGCCATTTTGCAATCGAACGTTACCTAATTTAAAGAAACAGTTAATCTAAAATGAATATGGAACAGGAACACCCTACAAACAAATGAGTCATTGTTTTAGACAGTACTCTCAGTTGGCTTAACTGTTGTAACATACATGTAAACGGTGCCATTCACTAAAAATCTATTATTAAAGGGACGCTCCAGGTACCAACACAAATCTGAAGCATGACAGCTTTTGTCCACAATAAATAGCTGTAAATGGCAAATTATTATTATTATTTTATTATTTATAGTGCCATCACATTCCGTAGCGCTGTACAATGGGTGTTAACATGCTTTAATTTTTCTAAATAAAATCAATAAATAAATGCAAGAATAACAACGCTTTCTGTGAGTTGAAGTTGAGCTAGTAACTTTCAGGTAGATAGGTGATAAGTAGATCCCTTGAATCCCTAATGCTGAGCAGAACTAACTTTGTAGAAAGAGATTTGGAATCTGCCAAATAACCCCGTACACGTTAAACCTTGCAGTGAGTAGTTGTGAAATGGCCAGGAAAGTTCAAATTTCAAGACCAAATTATTAACAAAAAGACTGTGAAACTCTTGTATTTCTGCAGCTTGGATATTTTGACAAAAATTGGCATTTTCCTTGTAAGTTTTTAAAAATTGCCATCTTGGTGAATAACCTTGCTAAGGTATGACTTTCTATTGACACTACGTAGTCAGAATCCAGCCCTTCTAATTTGTGAATTGCATTATTTCAGCTCAATAATTGCTGGCAGGTATATCAAATCAAACACAGAGCTATGCAATCTCCATGGGCAAACAGTGGCAAAACGAATGTACGGTAACAGAACTTGTGGTTCTCAGGATCGGTGTCTCGGGATTGCACCTATTACATATCTAAGGCAAGATTGCTACCTACTAGAGCTGCCCCAGTCACCTGTAAAAGCTTTTATTGTAAAGTGAAAACAGCTTAACTGATGTAAACCACACAAGCTCACGGAATTGGACTGCCGGGTGCTGATACAAGGAACACATATAAAATGTCCATTGCAACACACACTATCAGCCATTTAAAAGGCATGGACCCACAAAGGTACTTTGTCCAGAGCTCAATGAAATGGATTTCAGTGGGCAAATAGCAAGCCTACAATAGCCAATCATCAGCTGCAGTGGTATGAAGTTAGCTGCCTACTGACTCTGGATCAGTGGGGATTAGACAAAGGAGAATTAAGGGTGTGCGTTGTTTTTAATGGTTTGGGTAGGTACAGAGAAGTCTTTACATTACTGCATGCAATGACATTCTAGCCCATCCACATTATAGCTCATATTTTAGCAAATGTTCAAGTTTAACATCATTTAACATCCGGCAGCAAATCCAACACCCCTCAGGTATTGACTGAAGCTTGGAAGATACTGCATCTCATTTATTCTTGCATTGCTACCATATTATCATGTGTTACTACAGAATTGTTACCATTTATCCCTGTAGTTTGCCACTGTAATTTTCTGTGCATGCAGGTTGTATTATTGTAATTTAATGTTTATGACCAATATTTCATGTATACAGTTATTAATATTTTGGGTGATAGAATTTGGTTGCTAAACTTTTCAACAGAATATAACACATGGCTACTCTACCCCTCCCTCACCTCTCCCTCTTACCTATTTTCCTCCCAGCTGCAAATACCTTAATATAACTGTTCCATCTGTGTCCTTCAGGCCTCATCTCACACTCATACTCAGTGGAGCTCTGCATTTAACATCCTGCAGCAAATCCAACAACCCCCACCACTTCCCACCCACCCAGGTTCCCCCTAAATATTTAGCATTCTCCCTCAATTACCTCTCCATTCCCTTTACATTTTACCAATAGCTGCTTCTCTCTGTTAACTCTTTTAGCCATCACCTCCAAATTTCCCCTGCTACCTCTTGTCTCAAATCCCCATTGTATCCTTTATACTGTAAGCTCATGGACTATTTAGCTAAGCAATTTGTATTAAAGAGCTCAAATGGCTAGTTATCAGCTTACAGGTAGGGCTCTCTTGACCTCTTTTATATTGTATGTTCTCTACTAATTGTACAGCGCTGCAGAATCTGTTGGCGCTTTATAAATACCAGTAATAAAGAAATAAATAAAGTTTAATGATTTCCATCATTGTTATGGAGGCTGCTAAAGAGGAGTCAAGTCAAAGTTAATGGTTTAGAATGAGATGTTGCACTGGGCAGACAAACTATTGCAAATTACCATGTATAGCAATATCAGTGGGTCACTGATCCAGAAATCCCCCTTTCCTCTTGCTATAGGACAAGCTTATGGTGTTTGGAACGTAAAGGTCTGAGTTAAAGACAGGCATGTCTTTCTCAAATAGGTAGCCAGAACTAACAACCTGGATTCCCCATTAATAGCTTGTCAAGCCACAAAAATCAAGACGGTTTAGATTTTTTTCTGGCCTGTTTTCAAGTTCCCTTTGTAAAATATATCGATGTTTGAATTGCTTTTCTTGCGAATCAGAAGCAATAGGCATGTGCAATAGGTTGAACGTGACAGTCTTTTGCCAACCTAAATTACTACGTTCCTGTGTTAAAGTGACTTCTCAGGTCTGCACAATGCTACGCTCTCATCAATACTTGCGGATTAATTATTCTTTATTGTGACGGCTCTAACATTACGGCAGGTATATTTGTGGCAATAAATAAGGTTGTGTACTTAATGATTTTCTGAAAAAAAATCGAAATCCTTGAAAAGTCCACAAGGACTGACTTTTCACCTGTACAAAAAAAACGAAAGAGCTTAAACATTGTATCAATGGGTCAAAGTATTGTAAACAGGTTTCGATTGTTCTGGGTCATTATCTCCTTTCACATTGATCTGTGCTTACCAATTCTGCACCTTTCATTGCTAGGTTTCCTACGCCCGCCCCAGCTCTGCATCAATACGTGACGCTAATTTGTATGTGAGCGGCCTTCCAAAAACCATGACACAAAAGGAGCTAGAACAATTATTCTCACAGTACGGGCGCATCATCACCTCAAGAATTTTAGTCGATCAAGTCACAGGTATGATCAATCTCACAGGAAAACCAATACTTATTGCAAGGATGATGTGGACAATGTAACGTACAGTTTGATTAAAAATATGCGGGTTGTGATGAATACTTAGTTACAAACAAAATGTTTCATTATTCAATGTAGATGAAAAAAAAACAAGAAAAATATACCTTTTAGAATGCTTAAGTCCTGTTGCCTAAAATCCCAGAAAAATAGAGAATTTGAGCTTTTGAATTTGAAGGGCAAGCTATATAATACAAGGTCAACTGGGCTTGGTATAGGCACCAGTTTAAAAAAAAAATAAAATGTTTTAAATTCAATGTATGAGTTTTTTTATTTTACGCCAAATTTCCAACAGGAAAATCTAATGTTAGAAAAATTTTACATTTTTGGAATTAGTCCCAAACCTGTTAGAAAATAGAGTTGAGGACCAATTTTGGTTGATTTAGTCACCAGAAGCACACTTCTTTAAATTTTAATATTGCAGCAAATACGTTTTTCTTTTAACCCTCACCTAGACTGCTTGGTGACGATCATCGATAGACCCAGCACTTTCTTGTCTGGTTTGTCTCAGAAACAGACTCAGTATGGGGGAACCGGCAGCTTAAATGAAAAGCAAAACAATGCAAAAAACGATAAACAGTTAAGTGATATTGTTGTCACAAATAGGTCATTGCTATTATCTCTTATCAGTCACATTAAGAGCCCAAACTAACACGATCACCTGGGTATGGTGACATAAAAGCAATTGCAGAGAGGATACTTAGTTGATGTCACTATACTATACAAACCATATTGATATATTCCTACTTAGTCTGGATAAACTGTAACATTTAGATTTATGATGGATAACGGCATTTCATTCGCTAATTGATCTTGTGCACTGGTTTTCCAAATGTCCAAACTATTTTTAAAAATCCCTTTTTTTTTCAAATTTAAGCTTAAATTAAAAATAATGACTTTTTTTGTGGAGGGTTAGAGGGACATTTAGAAGGATATTAAAATGCAGAGTAAAAACAATTGGTTTGTACAAATCGATTTGTCAGAAAAAGGTAGGAGCAGTAAAAAAAAAAAAAGATATTGATTTAATATATATTTATTAAATCAATAATGTTTAAATATAGATTTATTTTTTTCTGTTCGTCCTTCTTTTCCCTCTATTGGTCACTTCTCACTTGATCTGTAAGAAAAAAAGGCCTTCCTCTAACCATCTTTCATCTTTTTTTTTGTTGCCAAGGACAGAACTCCGAATCACGAAAATAACGAAATGGTTGTGTTCATTGTCCATTTAATTTGTTTCACGATTGTCCATTTTGCATTTTAGAGTGTGAGATTTCAGACAAATCGCCAAAATTCAGACGAATCACAATTCAGTTAAAATCCAAATGCACAAGTCTGTTAGAATCACATTTTTCCATAATCTTATTTGTACTATTTTTAAAAAATATATATTTATCCATTGGATGCCTTCATTAAATTATAACTCTAATTTTTCCGTCCATTTCTTTCATTCATGTTTGTTTATCCTTTATCACCCAACATCTCCCTCTGTGGTATTTGTGAATGATGCTGCAATGTAAAAATAGATATTGGAAATAAGCTAAAGGTTCTAAAATAAAACCTTCACTATGGGAATTAGATGGCTGAGAATTAGATGGCGGTGACTTTCTTGTTTTTACTTTTCAGATGAGCATATTTTGATATTAGAAAATAAATCCCCATTTAGTTATTTAAAGGGATACACATTTGCTTATGACCCATTTTAGTACCACTGCCTGAAAGCTGATATGACTGGGGTGGCTTTTTCGTGGACGGCAGGAAGTCTGTTGAAAGTATTTTTATTGATGTTCTATTGAACATTAAATACCAATCAGTTTTTTTTTGTTGTTTTACTTTTGGAGCATGTGGCATCCAAATTTAAGGAGATAGGGATACACGTCCTTTCTAAATGATGCAGAGCACATTGTTTGTTAATATTAAATATACACATGTACCACACACATCTGCATTACCTACTTAATATTAGGATAGGCGAAGAATTGATAAGGGAATTGAATATCAAGCCAAAAAAAAAACATGGAGAAATAGCTGAAACAGAGACTCTTAGAATAACTATTGTGGCTTCAAATCGGAAACGGTCTGTTTTTAAGCTCATTTTAGCTCCTGTGGTTGGGTTGTTACCATCTCCAAATTTGTTTATTTTATCACTGTGGTGTTTTTCAAAAGCCTCAATAATCAAGTTAGAAAGTAAAAAGAAATATCGTGAAAAAAACCCCAAAACTCTTCAAATAAGAATTCTCGATAATCCCTACCACCTCCACGTTCTAATGCATATATTCAAGCAAATATTTTATTTTGCATAAAATGTCACTTTTACAGTAAAGGCTTATAAGCAGGAACATCTGTCTGTTAATATAAAGTACAACAAGCTGTGCTGGTACTTTACTGACATAACATTAGTCTTTGATAACAAAATAGGTTTAAAATATGCAATTTATGTTCCATTATTACGATAGTGTAACACCCAATTTAGCTAGTGCTATGTTGAAACCATGCCTTTATGCAGATCTATGGAGATCATAAATCAGTTTAAATCGGATAAAAGCTATACGGTTATAGCTGATTACATCTTTGTTTAAAGGGAAATAAAATATATTTAAAAAGTGTCCTTCAAATAGTTTCTGTCCAGACCTATTATTTTCCATGTTTCTTCGAAACCATATAAAAATACCAGGCTTAGAGAACCCTTTTAATTCATTTTTTACAGGTGTCTCTCGAGGAGTGGGGTTTATCCGTTTTGACAAGAGAATAGAGGCAGAGGAAGCCATAAAGGGTCTGAATGGACAGAAGCCAAGCGGAGCCACGGAACCAATTACTGTGAAATTCGCCAACAACCCCAGTCAGAAAACAAGTCAAGCCTTGCTCTCTCAACTCTACCAGTCACCCAACCGGCGTTACCCAGGACCTCTCCACCACCAGGCACAGAGATTCAGGTAAATATCAGCATCAAAACAAGCCATACAGAAAATAAAATATTATTACTGTAAAGACATTAGATATACCATGTGATATGAACAATACACTGTACGAAGACAAAGAATAGAATTCTGTTTGGATGGATACAAAGTCATTAGTCTAACATCAATAACCCACATCGTTCTTTGTTC
This sequence comes from Pelobates fuscus, assembly GCF_036172605.1. Lineage (NCBI taxonomy): Eukaryota > Metazoa > Chordata > Amphibia > Anura > Pelobatidae > Pelobates > Pelobates fuscus. The sequence continues at coordinate 24,734,161 of NC_086323.1, forward strand.
AAACTGTTATTAAACCTTTAATCCTACCAAAATAAAGTAGGAGGAGTTTATAGAGTAATTTCACCAATTATACATGGTTTGAATATATGTAATAACAGCATGGTCCGTTGGATATTCATTTTGTGGTATTTAAACCTTGGATGTGCTAACCCCTCTTCAAAAACTGGCACAAAACATAAGGATTCTTTTCAGCCCAATATGGGTAAAGTCAAATCATGTGAAAAGGTATTTTACTAACCCCAGTAACAATATCTAATCATATCATAAGGACTGCTCCAATCACTTAAGAGATGCTTTGTCTGATCCTGTAAAAGTATACAATCTTATTGGAGGGTCTTTCATGACCCCAGTCACAATAGGTAATCAAATCAGAAGAAGATGGTTTGACCTATTAATAGTATGTAATCACGTAAGTGTCTCTTTACCTGATGCCATCAACAATATCTAATCACACGAGAGGGACTGACAGTAAACTCTGACTTAAAGGTGGTTGCCATTTACTGTCTCCAAAAAAAAACATTTTACAGCATATTCAGTTAGATGCATGCTGAATTGAATTGACTAAATGTCAGAGGACAACAATCATAAGAAGGGGGTTCACAAGCTTGGCATTATAACACAACCTTTTTGGAAACAGGTCAATAATAAAGAGTTTACGCTCTAGGCAACGGTATGCTATTTCAAGCCGATTTCTGTGCTGTAGCCGAAATGTTTACAGGGATGTCTGTATTAAGTGTTGGTGGTTACATGTAGTTTTATATGTATATATATATATGCATATTTATTTTTTTATTTTTTTGACAGTAATTTATTTGCAAATCAAATGATGATAATATATATACATCACCGAGAAAATCTCTACTCTGTTGAACTGCAAGGTTATTTGCAGGGGTCGGGGGAAAGGAAGTAAAAATTGTAGCAGTATTATTCCAAGTGTTTGGAAGACTATTTTTGGCAACGCAGCATTCTCAGTCCATTTTTTTGCAGCACGTAATGGGTTAACCGTGTGTCTTCAAGAAAGGCCACTATCTCAATCTATCAGTGGGATAATGTAGCATAATGCAGGGTGGCTCCTGGTCTCTGTGTACAGTAAATCGATTATTTACTGAGAACTGTTCAAAGGCTCATTTTACTCAAGGCTGACAACTAATCTTCTTGCCAAGTTTCAGGGGGTATTGATCAGTGCTTCTCCAGTATTCTCATGCGGTGCTTCAGAAAGCTGATGGGTTGAGCTGAGAAGCTGAAATCTGTTATTTAATGTCTGTGGATACAGACACTGTTGGGGAAGATGAATGATTGCACTTTTTTTTTCTTTGTTTTTGTTTTTTTCAAATAACTAATTTTTAGTGATAAAAAAATAATAGTTTTTTATTTATATAAAATGCAGAATCCATATATAGTCCGCATCCTTACATTGTCTTCGGTATAACTGCTAAGGACCAGCTTGCCCAATTCCCCTGGCCCTCCGAAAGAAAATATATTGTTATGCAAAATAATAGCAAAATAGTAGCTAGTGTAGGAGAGTAACAGATTTTAGAATTCCCTTTTCTCACCAGTCAGAAGACACTTTACGTGTAAAAAAAATGGGTGGTGTTATTATTTTTCTTGATACAAAAAGAAAATGAGCTGAAATTGTATAGCAGTAATTATGGCCAGGGAATAATTAAAATAAGATCAGTGGTAGGATGAAAACATTGCTACTTGAAACATTTTACCAATTATCTACAAGAATTTAGAAAAATAAAATGTCATCGTTGACATTGGCGTTGTACATGGACATTGTCAGATATGATCTCACATTATGTTTAACCTTCACTGGTAACCTAACTTTTATTCCACTTCAATAAATATATTAAGTTAGATTAAACAACATGTGAACATAGGATTCCAGATTTGAAGATGGCCATATAGACTAATCACAAAACAAACAACTCGCGCAACAGACATGCGTGTTTCTTTGATTCGTGGTCTAGAGTTCTATTCATAGTGTCAAAAAAAAGTGATGATTGATGGAAAATAAAGATGATGGCTAGGGGACAGTCACTAAATGTTAATTTTATTCACAGATCAAGTGAGAAGTGACTAACAGAGGGGAAAAAAGGAACAACAGTAAAAAATCTAGATTTACATATTATATTTTTTTTTTCAATTTGACAATTTTTATTTTGTCATGATTCTCAACAAGGGATACAGAAGAGAAAAAAAGGGGGGGGGAAGGATGAACATTTTACACATGTCTGGCATACGTTGGTAATTGACATAGTTCACCTGGTATAACATCACAACATCACCATAAGTGCAACATGTTCGTTCTATGTAGACAGATTCGTTCGACACTGAAAGTCAGCTTGACACTTTATGTGTTTTGGAGAATTTCCTTGGGTGTCATACAGATTATCATCTAGATTACAACAGACATATAAGTACATAGGTCACGTTATACCTATTTGGAGTCATCTATCGACTTGTCTTGGAACCTTTGCTGATTGACTAGCCAACCTAGTAACTAACTGTAATGTGGTACAATTATGCTTTGTGCTTATTGGGTGTTAGCAGCTCCTGGAGCGTGCTGAGGTGGTTGCACCAATTTCTGCGGGTATTCTCGTTCGTTCGTTAGTGAACATATCTGATGCTTGTAGTTCCGGGATGGGGGTATGGGGTGTATTAACAAGGGGGTATATGGGGGGTGGAAGACAGAGGGGGGTGTGGGGGATGGGGAGTACCTAGAGCCCTTCTACAGATTTACGAAGCTTCCGGCTATCTTGCCGTGTTTGTTGTTCTTTGCGATAGTTAGGCCTGGTTCCCCTCAACTATGTACAGTGTGGGTTCTGTTTCTTCAATGCTTTGGGTCAGGTATAGTAGTGGGTGCGTTCCGTAAACCTCTATCTTACTTATCCGGAATCATCACTCCTCGCCTCCCTCTAGTTCCTACGATTACCCGTTACTGTTAATGATTTTCCTCTCAGTTTTTTTTTTTTTTTTTTTTTTTTTTTTTTCCCCCTCACGGCTCCAGCTCGTCCACAGGTCTTAGCTTCTCCACAAAGACCTCCCACTCCTGTCTAGCTTGCATGATGTGTTTTGCTATTTGGGATTGCTGGTTGGTCCCTATTTCATAAGTCAAGTTAAGTGATACTTGTTGTATCAGGTCATTCCATTTGGGTGTTTGTGTTTGTTTCCATCTCCTTGCTATTAGGAGGGTGGCTGCTATTACTATGTGGAACAATAGGCTGGCTTGCGTTTTTGTGTAGGTTTCTAATGTCATGAGTAGTAAGGCACATTCCGGTCTTAGCTCGAATTCAACTTGTAGTGCACCTTGTATTGTCTCCTCCACTCTCCTCCAGTATTCCCTAATGGCCGGGCATGTCCACCAGGTGTGGAGCATGGTGCCCTCTCCTGTTAAGCATCTCCAGCATGTTTTGGGGGAGCCCGGGTATATGTGCGCCAATCTGGTTGGCACTAGATACCATCTGTACTGTAGTTTGCGCATAAGTTCTAGATGGGATGAGCATCTAGACCTGCCTTTGTGAGCCGTAAAGGCTCTGGACCATTGGTCGTCTGAGAATTCCTTGCCTATGTCTTTGTGCCATGCTACCCTAAAGGTGTCACCCTGTTTTTGTTGGCTCGGGTCATTTAGTATTGCATAAATGAGTGAAAGAGGTTTTTTGGGCAAGGTCATTGATATGCATGCGTGCTCTATTCTTCTCGCAGTTATCGGGGTGGTCGGGTCGGTGTTGTTTGCCAATATTCCTTTCAATTGTAAATAAGAGAATATCGTGTTTAGTGGTAGGTTATATTCTACTTGTAGTTCTGGGAATTGTTTCATGTGTCCCTTGCTGTATAGGTGATTGACTAGTGTACATCCTCTTTCTATCCATTTGCGGTGGTCGAAGGTGGGGTACGCAATATGAATGCTGAATAAGGGGGTAGCCAATGACCAAGCTTTTGTGTAACCTAGTTGCGATTTAGCCTTGTCCCAGATTTTGAGTAGGGTGTCTGTGGTGGTGGGCATGTGTGGGAGCGGTGGTCGTCGGTTGTGCGGCACCCATAAGAGGTATTTAATGCCTTTGGGGATTGTCCAGGCCGATTCCATTTTTACCCACTGTGGTGGGTTTTCGGCTGCGTGGGCTTGCAGGGCCGTGGAAATTATCGCCGCTTTATAGTACATCCTCATGTCCGGTAACCCCAGCCCTCCCTGGTCCACAGTCTTGGTTAGAATCGATGTCGCTACTCTTATTTTTTTGTGTGCCCATATAAAACTTGTGATTGTATTTTGCATCCGTTTTATGTATGTAACGGGGAGGGGGATCTGTAGTGTCCTTAGTAAGTATTGGTACTTAGGCAATAACATCATCTTAACCGCCGCTAATCTCCCCACCCATGACATATATGTGTTTTCCCATTTTTTCAGTGTGTCGCTGTATTCTCTGTATAATCTCTCGTAATTGAGTTCCTGGAGGCCTTGCGGGTCTCTCGGGATTCTCAAACCTAGGAATGTGAGGTGGTCGTCTCTCCAGTCCAGTGGGAATGAGAGCTTGAGGTGTTCTATAGAGCTGTGCGGTAATCCTATCCCCATCGCTTGGGTTTTTGTGACATTTAGTTTATAGTACGATTGTTCCCCGTAGTTCTTGATTTCCTGCAGTAGGTTTGGTAGTGATATGTGTGGCTGTGTAAGAGTAAGCAATATGTCATCTGCGAACAGGTTGGTTTTGTACTCCCTCCCCCCTATTTCTATACCATGTATTGCTGCATTGTCGCGTATCCTCACCGCCAGCGGTTCCAATGCCAAGACATATAGCAGTGGGGACAGGGGGCAACCCTGCCTTGTACCATTCGTGAGCTTGAACGGTTCGGACAGAAACCCTGCGTTAAGCACTCTTGCCGAGGGTTCACTATAGAGGGCTCGCACCACTGACACAAAGCCAGGTGGGATGTCAAACTTGCTTAACACTGCACGCAGGAACCCCCAGTGCAGGCGGTCAAAAGCTTTTTCCGCGTCGAGGGAGACCATCAGTCCCCCTTTCTGCTGGGCTTTTAGATGGTAAAGGATGTTTATGACCTTTCTAGTGTTTTCTGCTCCCTGTCTCCCTTTGACGAATCCCACCTGGTCGCTGTGTATGATGTGTGGTAAGATGTTTCCCAGCCTATTTGCGAATAGTTTAGCGAAGAGCTTCGCATCAGTGTTGAGGAGGGAGATGGGACGGAAATTTTGCGGAGTTGTGGGAGGCTTGTTGGGTTTGGGGAGCGTGACAATATGGGCAGACAGTACGTCTCTGGGGAGTTCGCCATTTTGGGCTGCTTCTGTGAACATTCTGGCTAGGTAGGGTGCTAGAATTGTGGTGAACTGCTTATAATATTGGTTGTCAAACCCGTCTGGTCCCGGGGATTTCCCGGACGGGAGGGTCTTGATCATGTCCATGATTTCTTGGGCCTCTATCGGTCCCGTCAGAGTGTCCTGTTGTTGTGGTGTAAGCTTGGGTAGTTGTACCCCGTCTAGGTAGCTTCCTATGCTAACATTCGTTGGGTGAATTACTGTTGTTTCTTTCTGGATGTTGTATAATGAGGAATAATAAGTGGCAAACACCTCACTTATTCCCTTGGGCGTAGAGATTTTTTTCCCCGATGTGTCTGTGAGATATGAGATTTTCTGGGATGCCTGTCTCTGTTTTAGTCGTTGCGCTAGTAATTTGCTTGCCTTGTTGCCTTGAGTGTAATGTGAGATCTTGAGCTTCTGCATGTGGTAGTTCAGCGTATCTAGTGCTTGTTTGTGTATGAGCTGTGTGACTTGTTGTATTTTGGCTTTCGTTTCAACCGTTGGGGTCTGTTGGTTTAGGCTGTTCAACTCGTACAGTTCCCGCTGCCATGCCCTTAGCTGGGTTTGGCGAGTTCGTTTTAGGTAGGATGCCCTGCGAATTAGCAGGCCTCGCGCTACCGCTTTGTGCGCTAGCCACAATGTAGCGTCTGTGGTGTCTTTTGTGTCATTTTGGTGAAAGTATGTTTTTAGGTCCCCCTCTAGGGAGTTAACAAATTCCCTATCTTTTAGCAAGGAGTTGTTGATTTTCCACGGGCTGCGATGCTTAAAGTCATAGTTATTTTTCAGTTCTATAGTCACTGGTGCGTGGTCGGACCATGTGATCTGCTGTATGTCACTGTGTAAGAGTTGGTCTAGCGCGGCTCCTGAGAGTAGGAATCCGTCTATTTTGGAGTAAGAGTTGTGCACTGCCGAGAAGTGGGTGTACGCTCTGTCTGTCGGGTGCAATACTCTCCACGCGTCGTAAAAATGGTGGCTGTGTAGGAGTTTTACAATAGCTCTGCATTGTCTCTTTAATGGGCGGTGGTGTTTTCGGTGGGGTGGAAGAGTGGTGTCTAGTTGTGGGTCAAATATGTGGTTGAAATCTCCCCCTATCACTGTAATCCCTGCTTGGGTCTGTTTTATCCTGGTTAGGATCTTGTGTAAAAAATTTCTCTGGTTCGTATTTGGGGAGTATATATTTACAATGGTGTATAGGATATCATTGACCAGCCCCTGGACTATGACATATCTACCGTTCGGGTCTATGTCTGCTGAGTGTAGTGTAAATGCGACTGCTTTGTGTATTAGGATGGAAGCTCCTCTAGACTTCGTGGGAGACGTAGCATGGTATTGGTGAGGGTACTCTATGGGTAATATATTTGGATGATCGTTGTGTCTAAAGTGTGTTTCTTGGAGGTATAGTATGTCCGCTCCTAGGGTTCTAACTTCCCTGTTGAGCAAATGACGTTTTACAGGTAAATTGAGGCCTCGGACATTAAGTGTGCATATCTTCACGGTGGCTTGTGAGTGAGTTGTGCTTTTTTTCTCTCGTGTTGGTCTACTGTTAGGAGGGTACCTGCTCTTCCCAGCTTGATCAAGCCGAGCAGTATAGCCCTGTGTGTGTGTTGTATTCTACCTTCTGAGGTTTCGGAGCGTTGAGTACCAGTGGTCTGGCCGGTTGCATTTCCCATTGGTGCCCCTGTAAGTGTTGGAGTCGGGTTACCCACTAACCTTAATATCATTAAAGTAATACCTAACCCACTATATGGGGTGAAAGTCTGGTGAAGCATAACATTCAACAGTACAATAACATAAACAACAATATATACATAAACAACAATATATACATGAACATTCCTATTAGTTGGTGTTGCCGTTTTATCGGCGTGGCACTGCATGTACGTGCCTCGGGGGTAGAGGCTCTAGCCTCGCTTCCTGCGGGAGCTGTCTCCCTCTACGGCTATATTGGTTTTATACAGTGAAGAAATCCAACTTTCCACAAAAGCCTTGGGCCCAAATCTAACACTGAGCATTCCTCTAGGTATTGCCATTATTTTATATTTTGCATCCTTTTTTTTTTTCTTTTTTTTTTTTTTATTTTATTTATATGCTTCTTTCCTTTTTTTTTTTTTTTTTTTGATTCTACTAGATTTGAATTATTCTTATCTAGTGTTTCTATGTGGATTAACTACCGCTACAATAAGTCCCTGCCGGGGATGAGGCATCTGTGGATGCTTGACTAGCTGCGCATCTCGGCCATGTGGATGGGTCGTGGTGGCATATTTCAAACGGCTGGTCAGGGTGGGAGATAAAGGTCTAAACTCTCTGGGCCCTCTGTTACTCTGGGATCATTTTGTGTTATTTTCATTTTTATCATTTTAAAATTATTATTATTATTTTTTCTTTTTTTTTTTTTTTTTTTTTTGTTTTATTTTTTTTTAAACGTATATGGCTTTACTTATAGAAGCCCTTATTGCTCCTCTTACTCACTCACGAGTTTACTAGTTATATCATGTGCTAGTTACATTTTAGTACGTTACCCTGCCCCTTAGTTGACCATTTCGATCTTTAAAGCACCAGTCCTCCTCCACAGGTAAAGTCTCTGTCTCTTATTTTTTTTTCGCCCTCTTCCATTCCTGCGGGGCCCTGGTCCTATTCCCCTCTTGTTCCTCCGTCGATATGGCAGCCAGGTTCCATTCCCGCAAGATTCTGTGGCCGTCCTCCGGGGAGCCCATGACGATAGTTTTCCCTTCTCTCAGCACTAGAAGTTTGGTGGGATAGCCCCATCTATATGGGAGGTGATTGTCCCTGAGCGCCGTGGTTATGTCTCGAAAGTCTCGTCGTCTCCTCAAGGTAAATGATGATATGTCCGCGTAGATGGTGGTCCCTTTATATGCCGTGGGTAAGTCTTTCCTTTTTCTGCTGGCATTGAGTATCGCCTCTTTGGCATGGTAATAGTGCATGCGTAGTAGGATGTCTCTTGGAGTGTCAGCCGGTAGGAATTTCGGTTTGGCGGTTCTGTGGATCCTATCCAGCAGGAGCAGGTCTTGTGGTAGATCCGGGGCCAATTCTCTCAGCAAGCCGGTGATGTGGGCGGTGAGGTCTTCTGTCTTGACCTCTTCTGTCACACCCCTTATCCTCAGATTATTGCGGCGTGCCCTATCTTCAATGTCCGCAACTTTGAGGTCCTGGGCGTCCATTCTCGCAACCAGGCCCTCCACAGTGTCAGCTAGGGAGTTGTGGGCCTCCGCCATTTCTGAGAGCTGATCCTCTGTGCGCGATGTGCGCTGACCAATCTCCTGTATCTCCTTACTTAGGTCCTTGATGGCTCTGTCCACCTTCCCCACTATTTTGTCGGACATTTCTTCTAGAAGCCTTTTCAGGGTTTTGTGGGTTAGAGGGCTGTCTTGTTCATTTTCGCCTTGCAGGGGCTCTGTCTCGAGTTCCCCGCCGGCGCCATCTTGGACGTGCTCTGTCAGGGTTGAGGCCTTTCCTTGTCCTGCTCTCGAGGCAAAGAAATTGTTCTTTTCTCCCCTCTCCCCGGTCCTCCTGCCCTTTGTCTGGGACATGCTGTCGTCGGATAGCGTTTTTTTGTATATTAGTCGGCTTTCTTTCTGTAGATATGACTCCTATTTAGCCGTCGCGGCACGGAGCTCCAGCTACATGCGACTGCTCCGGTCCGCTTCCAGGACACGCCCCCTACATATTATATTTTAAAAATAAACATATATTTATATTTTTAAATTTATTTTTATTTGTTGGAGTTTTTTTCTTTTTCCCTCTGTTGGTTACTTACACTCACATCATCTATAAACCAAATGATCGAAAAATGTCTCTATTGGTGTACTGCAATATTTACATACAATTTATATTGGGCATATTTTTTGCAGTACGCTGATTGGCCCATTATCATGCCCCTTTGGTTCGCCTGATTCGACTTCCCAGATCTTTTATGTGGACGATATTCTGATAAGCTGCACTGACAATGCACAACATTCTACCATCTCAAAAAAGTTTTTAATTTCCAGACAAAATGCTTTGGCCGAAACATATGATTCCGCCATGCACAAGTCTAATATCCCCTGGTCTGTTCTCCGTACTCTATCACACTCGTTTCCGCAAGTTCAGTGATAACATATTGCATACATCAAGGATAAATAAAATCCAAGGTCATTATTATAATCCAGTTTCTAAAAGACTGTATGCTAGCATAAAATGCCTTTGTAATAGCAGTTATATACTGCAACGCTGGTTCTAAATGAGGACACTATGCCAGCTTGATGCATGATCAGTAAAGTCCAGGCAACAGAGTGGTCCCTTAAGGACAAGTTACGCTTACAATTAAAGAGGAGGTCTTAAAGGATATTTACTGGAGAAGCGGTTATCAATTCATTTCTCAAATAATATAATAGCAATTATCCAAAATTTAGGAAAATGTAACACAATTCCAATAAAGACATCCCAAATCCCAAAAAGTGGTTTGACAGTCACAATGTCTAAAAAAAATAAAAAAGTATAAACTTCTCAAAAAAAATTGGATCTGCTGCATTTAACTGTTACTTCATTTGTATCATTTTTGGCAAGTTTAATATTGTTTTTTTTATAAATATATTTTTGGGATATTTTTTTGGCACGGATCAAAATTATATATCCCATTCTACAAACGTAATGCAATGAAAGGTTCAAGGTTTCATTAAAGACCTACTCCACCAGCCAGGTCTAAAAGTTATTGGAAACTCCGAGCCAGGAAGGTCCATGGCACACTCACGAGGGGTGATTATCTACTCATCAATGGCTAGTGGGTCTATGGACATATTGAGCCCTGGTGTAATGTATACTAAAACCTATTCTACCTATTCTGAAAAACACATTGATCATTAGACTCTTGCTACAGTCAAAATGATCCTTCTTATTAAAAAACTGTTCTGATGAAGAAACAGATTTATTTTTCTTGGTTTTTTTTTGGGGGGGGGGGGCAACTACCTAGTAGCTTCTGATTAAAATATGTGCCCTATCCAGTCAGTGGGAAAGGACTGAATCTAGTACTCGTGTCCAGTTTTCTTCCCTTGGTGCCCATATTTTAGTAAAGGAGAGTTAAGAACCACAGTTTTGTCTTGAATACATTGTTATAGAATGATATATGGTTGGGCTCCTGAGAAGAAGTGACTGAGTCACGTAATTGCCTGCCCAAAATTCTTAAAGGACAACTATCATTAAACTTTCACTTCGTCTTTTTAACAGTTTATTGCATTTAATGTAACTTAATGATACTTTAAAAAAAAAAAAATCTATATTGGTGTTTTGTTACATAATGTCACTTTCTATCTGGCTTAGAAGCCATGATGGGTCACACTCTAGACTAACGTGCCCGCTGATTACTCCATGTGAAACTAACGCAGCTGGCTAGTTAAGATGAGTAGCAGTTGACCCAACGTGGCTGCTCAGCTTGATTATTGTTAGAGGGAAATTTTCTCAAAAAACAAAATCAGTATACATCATTAAAAAGAAAATTAGTTTTTAGCTGTAATAACTTAAAAAAAAAAAAAAAAAAACAGAAGTGAAAATTGGATGAGAGCTGCCCTTTAAGGTCTGGACGTAAACTGTGCCATATAGATACTTTTCTATATGCATTATATTGTGTATTCTAAACCAGAAAAAAAAGTGAATGACTTTTTCAGTGATGGCTCTTTTAGAACATTCTATGCTGCGTGATTAACTCTTACAAGCTAGAGTGCAGCAGCCTAATCAAGCGGTAGAAGATCTCTCTTTCTGTTGAGGAGGAACTTCATGAATAACAGCTCCATTGAGCTCTCTTACCATCTGTACAACATTAACCCAAAGACACTCCTTCTCTTTCAGGCTGGACAATTTACTTAATATGGCCTATGGCGTTAAGAGGTAATTAGAATTTCACAGAATGACAGATGTCCATGTTGGCACAGATTGGTGCTACGATTTATTTCTTTTCATCTGTTCAGTTATATCGATTTTATTTCAATTCACTAACTTTATTTGTTTTTGTTCTTTTAATTATTTTTGTTTGTTTAATTGCTCCTTTTTTTTCCCACCAGCATGTGCGATTAATTCTGTTCTTTTAAGTTGAGACTTCTGTTGGTTTCGTTTTGTTGAGGACGCAGTATACATTGTGTGTTTTAATTTCACCGTTTTCCTTTATTTACAGGTGAGCTCCTGGTGGAATTAAGGTGAAACAGCTATACTGATTAGTAATAATTTAAATTGTGCATACAGTATTTAAAAAAAAAAACATTTTAATTAAGGATTTTACATAGTTCAGAGAGATAAAGAATAAGACTCTTGCATTATGAGCATTTAAAACATTTGATAGACTAATTAGGGCTATATCACTTAAAATTCACACAAAACCCTTTCTTTAAAAAAGTAGGGTTGGCAAAAAGTGTATACTCCAATTATTCATGTCATTCATGGTTTGAATTATCCTCACATTTTGTCATTGATTTTTCTTCCACCTCTACTTTTTAAGATGTGGAAAATTAGCTCAAGGGTACAGGATCGTTTAAATATCTAATTTCCCTAAAAAATCAATAGTCCAAAGGGCTTTGTCATAGAATTTACATATTTCCGTTAATTGAGAATGGAAATGATAAATTATTCATTCACAGCCTCCGTTCTTTACTAATATAATCAATATCCAAATTACCTATTTCATTGTAAGACTTAAACGCATAGGGTTTTAAACTGCAAAATTCCGTTGCCTGAGTGTGCCAATGAGACTAGACACAAACAAAAACATAAAATCTCTGTAAAACCGATGAAAGCGGCTTAGCTGGAGATATGCAAATTCCCACGGATTTAACTGAAACACATTTTAAAAATCAGAAACATCATTTAATTCCCATATGTAAATGTAATACCCAATCGCTTAAGTATATGGAAAACAAAACCTAAACAAAATGCATGAATTAATCTGATGCCAGCGTCTAGGCAAAAAATTGCATAGATCATTGCTCCCTAAGGTGATACATGTGTATACCCTTTTTGTGCCAGAGGACTTAGACATTGATTTTGATATTAACAAACAAAATTTAGCCCTGTGCTCAGAATACCTGTAATCCTGGGCTACTCCTCCTGGGCATCAGCCCAAACACACAGAAGAACACAAACCAAAAAGGTTACTTGCACACTTTCATAAATCCTTATGGACATTTAAATAACTGGAGGTCTTTCAGCATCACTCCAATGGCCATTAAAATATCAGCTCACCTGCCCTGTCAAGGTAAAACCTCTTAGCCGAGTCCTATACTTACAAATTACCTTGCTGTTTTCAGCTAAAAGGCAAAATTTCAATTTAATATTATCAGATAAGTGTTTTGAAATGATTTCATATTTTTGGATAAACATTTAAAACGATTTAATATTCTGAAAAATACGTAATCTTGGTCTTTTTTGATATATTGGTATATTTTTTTTTATATATTACCTATTTTTGGATATTTTAATATGCGGAAGAAAAAATATTATTAAAAGTTTATCCGAATATATTAAATCATTTTGAAACCTTATCCAACAATATTAAGTCGAGACCTTAGATTGCCCCACATCCCACGGCATATGTTTTTGGTGTAGACTGGATAAACAGAGGATGCACTGCCTTGTCACAATAACTACAACTGTGTCATATAAAGTCTTTTTACAAACTCTTTGCAATATATTTGCAGTGTTGGTCTTCCAATTTATAATTAAAACTCAATCTCAATGTTACATAACAGTTATATTTGATTTTAAATATAGAACGGGTTAAGATATTTTCCTTTGCCATATTGGAATGTTGTGTCACCTATAGGCCTAACAAGTTAAATCATATTTTTATTTCTCTAAATTTAGCCAGTATAATTTTACAGGATTTTCACTTTTTCTGTTGTCTAATATAAAAAATGATCAGTATAGCAGTGTTCATCTTAATTGGCCAGGAGTTTTCTTTAATTTGCAGGTATCATAACTGTATATGTTATATAGAGAATGTATTTAGCTATTTCATTGAAAATGGTGTGGTATAGAAAGTAATATTACAAACTTCTAGTATAGAATTGATGTGTAATAGGTGGTTTTTACATGGAGAACAATTGATAGGAACTAAGATTGAGCTAGTAGTGAAACTGTATGTTTTTATGTCCCTTAACCAATTTCCAAAATATACACATATATCTCTTAATTAGCTATTGATTTCCATTTGAGATTGAGAGTGATATAAGTAGTGTTCGCTCTCATTACAGACAGCAATGCTCTATTATAGCACAAACAGACTCATTAACAGTGGATCTGTCATCAAATTGGCCATCTGTTATAATTCAGTAGAATGAGCTGTTGCTTTTGACTTGAAGATGAATTAATCGTTCTCACTTGACCGTCAGATCACCAGTTACACAAACACAATATAGATTGTGTAACATCGATACATAACACACTAGCCAACTCAACCAGTGCTCCGTGTAGAATTACTTAAGATCAAAGACCTGAATTAACAGATCTTCTTGATGATTGACAGCTCCAATTCCTTCAAGTTCTCTATTAAGTGAAGGAACCAGTGCGTTATAGCGGTTTCGAAGGAGTTTGTCATAGTTACCCCATGTCACATATAAGAGAATTAAAACCAATGCCTATGGCTAGCAGATATATTAATAATTTATATATATTATTTCTGTACTCAGCATTGTCTCAACTGTCTTGATCATCATGAGTTCCTTTTAATTGAAGTATAAATCAGATTTTAATTTAAACCAAGACCCCAAAATCGATATTGCAAACAAATACATTTTTTAATGGCTTTAGAAATGTGAAACATAATTTTGCTCTGAGCCTTCTTCATTGTCCAGAGAAGGAATTAAAAACCACATCACTTATTTTAGCATTTTGATATTATCATATTGATCAATCTATATTAGATTCAAAAAAACCTTTCCTCCAAAAATTGTTTTGGGACAGGCTCCTAGAACACAATTATGGATCTATAATTTGTGGTTGTAAAATAGAGCTTTACACGTTATACATGAAGTAATTCCACTCAACATCAGTTGAAGTGTAGTCAGAGAGGTGTACATGACATATTTACTAACATGCAAATCTCATGTGGCTTTAGTTATGCTGAGCACCTCTCCTACAACACTTCCTTAAAATATGACGTTGGGAGGAAGAGCATCACTACGGAAGCCAAGAGGTAAAAACTAAAATCTACTTATCTCACCACTTATACATTTATCAGACATTATGTTCAGACTTATGGGATGATTTTTGTGTTCTAGGAACAAGCCCACAAAGTTTGGGAGGCAGGTTCTACTTTAAATCATAGCTGCCCACCCTTCTGCTAATATAGGCCACTTGCAAAGCCCCTCAGGTGGATGGGCATATTATAGATATTATATGGAAATTATATCTGGAATTATCTATGTGTTTCTTGCTATTTTTTTATTCTTTGGGATACAAGTTTCCATCACAAGAATCGTTCCATGTTAACATACCATTTCCTTTCCTTTGACTAATTTATCCCTAACCCTGTTCTATGTGTTACCATTGTGAAAATATTATTCATGTTTGAACTCTCTCTTTACCTAGGTTTTCACCGATCACCATTGATGGGATGACAAGTCTGGTGGGAATGAATATTCCTGGGCATACGGGTACTGGATGGTGCATTTTTGTCTACAACCTATCTCCCGACTCAGATGAGAGTGTTCTGTGGCAGCTTTTTGGCCCATTTGGAGCAGTCAACAATGTGAAGGTCATCCGTGATTTCAACACCAACAAATGCAAGGGATTTGGCTTTGTCACAATGACCAATTATGATGAAGCAGCAATGGCCATCGCCAGCCTTAATGGATATCGCCTGGGAGACAGAGTTTTGCAAGTTTCCTTTAAAACCAACAAAACCCACAAGTCTTGAATTTCAGTTCAGTCCATGTCAACCAATCTGTTCACGAACAAAGAGAAGACAAAAAAACAAACAAAAAAAACAAATAAACTTTCTATGGCTTATAACCAATCATGGATTTTATAAGCCGAAGTTGCCTAAGTATTACTATTGGATATCCTGTGATAAACCGGAAAGGATTTTATAATGCTTAGAAAAAAAAACAAAACAAAAAAACTTTGATGCATTGAATGTTCTTTCATAGCTGTCGTCGTTGAATATAATATACATAGATTACAATGAGCAGGGCTTTTTTAACCCAGCCGGCTAGTTTTACACCTTCTTTGAAGGTGGCTGTTTTTAAGATGACCATGAGTTCATTTGAAGAATTAAAAAAAAAAAGATTTAAAAAAACTTGAAAAAAAAAACAAAAACAATTTTTACAAATGTAACACAATAAAGAAAAGAAAAAAATATTTTTTTCTTTTCTTTTCAGCTTTCTTTTCTGTTCACAAAATGAATCCTTTCAGATTGATGACCCACTCCCCCCTCCTTTCCAGTAACCCTTTGAGTGCAGGAATGTAGCAAAGGTTCCGGTACTTGAAAGAGTTTTTAATGTTTGTTTGTTTGTTTTTTAAATGAAAAAAAAAACAAGAAAGAAACAATATAGTTGTGCAAATAAAAGGGAACAAAAATAATTACTTTTGCAATTAATTGTATTGTTTCTTGGGTATTGATTTTGAAAGGAGAATTGTGGGGGGAATTATTGGGGGTCAAAATACCTGATGACGCAAAACAATTTAAATAAATGAACAATGTTGCCAAAGAGTTGGTCTCTTTGCTGAAAATGGGTTTCCAGAAAAATCTATTTTTATAAAATATAAAGAATTTTTACAAGAGAATCTGGATTTGAGAAAAAAAAAATAAAATAATATTTTGACTGGCTAATTTAGGGGAAACTGACGACTTTGTCATTCATACTGCACTGGTATCTTTTTAGAGAACAAGACGTGTTTTACATTGGATTAGTAGAATGTTTTTTGAAAGATGGGTTACAAGCGGTTGATATTCGTATCTTTTCATAGCATGTTGCAAACAATCTTATTGAATAAGGGAGAGTGATCTGTACAGGTCCCCAAAACCACAGTCAAACCCCAAAAAAGCAAGAGGTACATTGCTAGACAATTTTTTTCTTTAAGTCATCAGTATGGGATATCAGCAGAACAAAAGAAAACTTAATTTCTTTGGGTGGGGCAAAAACTTCCTTAGTTTGAGTAGTAGGTGCTACAAAACCATTTTCATATCTTAGTAATCATAGTTAAATGTAATGTGTTTAGAATCAAGAAACATTTGCTTTCAATTTGTTAAGAGTTTTACAATTCACTTTATGGCCCACTCCAATATACCTGGGCTGCGTTGGCACATTTTAAAAAACACTGTTTTGTTTTTTTTATGTTGCTTGCAACACATTTTTAATTTATCGCTGATGTATTGCATTCAGCCAATATCAAAATATGGCAGGTATGCTAGTCTATTTATTTGTTTACTTAAACTATGGGAAGATGCATATTATTGTGTCATTTCTTGTGTGTGTACGTGTATATATAATATAAATATATATATATATATAAAGTTATTTTTTTCTTTCTGTTAACTCATTATTAAGTTGTACTCTTTTGCTAGTTATGTTTGTATATGTCTTAAAATGTTTTCTTATTATACTTGATTGACAAGCGTATCAAGGTAACTCGTGTAGAAATATTGTTTGATATGTTGTCATGTTTGTCGTGAATATTTTTTCTTAATGCACAGTAGAACAACAACAACAACAACAACAACAACAAAATACTGGGTCTTTATTTTAATGTTATTCTGATGGATACAAAAAAAACAAACAGAGCTACGGGAACAGAAGACAAATTGGGCAGCTCTCCCACATCCAGTGCACTGATAATTTTAGTATGTTTGTGCTCTGTACCGTTCTATATTTTAAAAAAAACAAAAACAAAATAAAAAAAGTTCTGCTCTTCCCTGAGAACTAGGAAAAAGTTACTCGCTATGCATAATCTAGTTGATAGTTTCAATTTGCTATTGCTTTTTCTTGTCTTGTTATATCCAATCTTTTCAATACAAGTTTAGTCTTAATGGTAATAAAACGTTGTTATGGTTATATATATAATGTGCTTTTTTTGCGTATTTATTTTTCAGTGTTCCGCCCACTATATGCACGTATCTGTTTTAATACTGGAGGCGAAAATCTTCGTATTAGGCCGAAACACATTAAAAAAAACAAAAACACCGTCATGCAAAATATAATTTAAATAAAATTCAGTTTTGTTTAACGTAGAACACGTTTTCTGAGTGGTAGTCTTTTCATGGTCCTTACAAATTTTAGAATGTTCTCAGCCTGCTAAAACGCAAAGTTTCTGTCTTACCACATAACCGATTACGTAGAATGTGACCATAACATGTATGTGGCCCACCTATTATAAAGGGAATTTATTCATTAAACAATGATATTGGGTGAGTTGCTAATCTATCAAAGGAAGAGGAACGTAAAGGGTCACTCCAGGCTCCGATACAAAGCATTTGCTAGGTTTTGATCTCATTAATATGCTGTATAGTTTTGCATGCTCAAATCTTTTATAGTTTTTGCACAAAAAAAATCAATAAATGTTTTGCAGATTGATGCACCATTAGCCTGCCTCTTTAGCCACGCCCCCTCACTCCAGAAAAATTACTTCCTTATAAAATGTATGCACACAGCGCAGCCACTAACATAACTGAATGATCTAAACTACAAAGCAACTTGCGTGAGAAGCAGAGGATACCCATTAAGGCATATGGTAAGGATATCACTACCTGTTTGTAGTTTCCCTGACTGTCTGCAGCCGGGCTGCGAATTAAAAGCAGCTCACTCAGTGCTGTCAGTGGCTGGGCTGTATGCTTACACTTGATAAGAAAGTATTTCTGGCATGAGTAGGCAGGTTTATGGCGCAGGATACTGCAAACATTTATTTTTTTGTGTGCAAAAACTATAAAAAATCTGAGCATGCAAAAATACAGCATAGTAATTAGGTCAAAAACTTTTGAATGCACTCTGCAGAAAAATATTGTGTAGTAAATTTTACATTAAAATACTCAGTAAAATAATAGTATGTTAAAAATCTATTTAGTATAGTAGTAATCACTATTTTCAGTAGCAGAGCAATGTAATCAGAGTTATATCCAGGTAATTAAAATATTTTTTCAGGGTTTGTGTATTGTTTACAGCCTGTCCTAATAGTAGACATGTGCAATTCGTTTCGGTCCGAATGTACGAATTGCCGAAGTGCCGAACCGAACCGAATTTTTTCCCCATACACATCCCTACCTAATAGTGTATCCTTCATACTTAGTTAAACTTAGAAGCAAATTTCTGGAATAAAAGTGCAATAAAATTTGTGCAATATTTATTAATATTGCAGGAACATACACAAAAACCAGATTCCCACCACCCCCTGAAGGTAACTGTTAAAATATCACACTGTATCTTTGTAATGCCCCCTCTGTGCTCCAGCAGTGTTTGCCTATTGCATCTCTCAGCAGAGCCCACAACCAAGCACCCGCAGGCAGAACACTGAAAATACAGAGTCAGGGCAAATCCACAATTGTTGGTTATGGCAGTATCAAAAGCCTATGCATTTCGTAGGACTGCACCTCCTTCCTCAAGGCAATATTAATAAATATTACACTAGAAGAGTTTATTCTTTGGCATTTTTTCCAGTTTTTCGCTTCTCAGTTTTACAATTTGCGTGTCCTGGAATCTTAATCTTGCCTGAGAAGTTTTGAATTTAATAGGTTTGCTATTAACTAAATCCATTAGGTCCACTTGACATTAAAATTAACTTTTATTACTACCCAATTCCCATTTCTTATTTTATACATATTTTTAATTGATAATAGATATTGCGTCAAAAAAATATTTAATCTGTCGATTTTTTTTAATCTTAATTTTTCACTAATGTATTAAGGTCTATCTTTCTTTATATACATTACATTAATAATACAATAACTGTGCCAAATGTACAAAGATTGTTAACAACATTTTTTTTTAACAAAAGCAAAACTTTTAAATACCCTTGCGGAAATCAGCTTGTACGATACGCTATGTTTTTTCTGCAACTGTGAGAAATGTGTATAAAGGATTTAGCATTCAAATATTGGCCACATGCACTCAGTAAATTTATTTAACGACAAATGTTTTGTTTTCATACATTCTTACATTTGTGTAACCTTTTTCTTGGGAAATGCAACACAAGTCCTGGACATGTTTTGTAGATATTAGGTGAGTCTAGAGGTGAACGGATAGTTTTCTAGTAAAATTGAAGGTTTGGCCAAAGCCTCCTAATGGGGAAATAGCCCCAAAATTTCACTTGTCAATTCTCCAGAAAATCCTGATTGAATAAACCCAATAGAGAAAAATACAATTTTACCCTGGTCAATTATTGTGCTTTTTCAATTTAGAGAATGCCTGTCATACGTAACATGGGTGTATTTCCATTTAAAGAGCATACTGCTTGATCTATATATTGTTTTTGTCAAAGTTCTAGAAAAACATAGATGAAAGCATTCCCTACTGACCACTATGATGTCCGTTAAGCAGTCAGAATTGACATAGATAATTTTTCTAATTTGGCCTAAATGTTTAAATTCACTTTGAATTCACTTTGAAATGACCTTGACGTTATGGCAAGTAACCTTGTTTTGGTATACCAATTCACTGTAGAAAATGGGTGGTGCCAACTGTGTTACTCAGGGATGTATGCACAGTCAATCCAGGAATCAATCTTCAGGTAAGTATGCATTTTAATAAATTAATTACAAGGCTCTTGGACAAAAATAAAGCCTAATGCCTAATGTCATTAAGACAAGTAACACGGCTGTCAATGGCCTAACCCTTGAGAATATACTCTAAAACGAAAAGGACTCTCATCACAAGATGGTTGTATTTCCCACCCGAAAAATACAAATTTTCCTTATCCAATGCATAATGTAACAGAAAGAAAGTATATACAATGTAACAGAGTAAGATGCACCCAAAGTATATAAGTATATAAGCATGTCATGTACGTGGTTTATGAATGGCAGGTTCACTTTAAATGTATGAGTGAATGTACTTTCTTCTGGCATCAAGGTAAGGTTACACTGATCAGCCATAAAAGTTCTGATACACCTGTGATATCTATCATCAAGACATTAGCAGCAAATCCTTTACGTTCTGCAAGCTGCGAGGTAATGGACCTCAATGGATCTGATTTGCTATTCCAGCACATCTGAATGTGCGATCTGAGGAATTTGGAGGCAGAGGCAACACCTTGAACAGCTGTCATGTTCCTCAAACCATTCATGAACAATTTTTGCAGTGTGGCAGGGTGCATTATCCTGCTGAAAGAGGCCATTGCCATGAAGGGATGTACATGGTCTGCAACAATCTCTAGGTAGGTGGTATGTGTCAAAGTAACATCCACTTCCAAGGTTTCATTGTCCAGAGCATAACACTGTCTCCGCTGGCCTGCCTTCTTCCTGTAGTACATCCTGCTGTCACCTCTTTCCCAGGTAAATGATGCACACATTCTCCCAGCGATCCACCTGATCCATGGTCCAGTTCTGATTATCAATTTCCCATTTAAGGCACTTTCGGCAGTGGATAGGGGTCATCATGGCCACTGTAACCGGTTTGCAGCCTGGCAAACCCACATGCAGCAAACTGTTAAGCACAGTGGGTGGTCTAATGCATTTCTATCATGGCCAGCATTCATTTTTTAAGTAGTTTGAGCTACAGTAGCTCTTCTGTGTGATCAGACCAGAAGGGCTAGCCTTCACTGTCCACATGCATCAATGAGCGCCCATGACCCTGACGCTGGTTTACCTGATGTCCTTTTTTTGCATCACTTTTGTTAGTTACTAACCTCTGCATACCAGGAACACCCAATAAGATTTGATGTTTTGGAGATGCCCTGACCCAGTAGTTAAGCCCTTGTCAGAGTCACTCAGATCTTTTCACTTGCCCATTTTTCCTGCTTCCAATAATGGAAATTCAAGAACGGAATGTTCCTTTGCTGGCTAATATATCCCACCCCTGGACAGGTGCCATGTTTTTAGACTATCTTTATTTTTCTTTCTTCCATTTACATATCTGTACAGGTCACCTGGCACCCCGACTGGGTACCTCCGTTGAAGGATGCTCCTAGCGCTTCCTGAGGGCTCCAAGCACTCCAGCCGACACCATAAGCACCGTAGACTCCAGAGAGCAAGACAGGAACAAGCTCTTACAAGAGCTTAGCAGTGATTTAGCAAGAGAGTATGCAGAGCATAGCAATCCCTTGTAGCAGATTCCCCCAATAAGAGACGGCACTCCAAATTGAGGGTGAAGTAGAACTGGCAGAGCTGTGGGTTTATTGTTCTTATATACACATTCTTACACATTAGTACCACCCACAGGTTTTTTTTTAAAACAACCAATAAACATGTACAATACACTCAGACACTCCCACACAAAATCCTCCCCTCTGCCTGGGAAAATACACAGTTTTACACAATATTCATAACTTTAAAAGTATGCATCACATTCACATAAAACTTCCATTTTCAGAATCAGCATACTTCAAATACACACATACAATCATACAAATTGGCTCAGTGGGTCAAAAGTTAGATCAACGTCCTTTGTGACCAAATGAAGCATGGCTTTTCTGCCCAAAACCTGTTCCACAGAGTCTTCTATCCTGGAGATAATTGGGAAGTAATCCAATTATCTCCAAGGACAGAGGCAAAACTCCATTAGCCACATAGTAGCAAAATACAATAAAATACATACAAATATTTAACTGCGCAGCTATTGCATAAAACAGGTACAATCAACATATCCCCAGATAGCTTAGATCTGAGCGCACATTATTACTGAATGGCGCTCAGATCACATACATACATTTCAATTGCCATGGAGCCAAAGTCTTTCACATAGTCTTTCGTTATACGAATGGGCTCCATGGCATAGTTATCTGGGGTAACACTGCTCACATAGGTAAAGTGCCAAATAACCCGGCTATTGGGTCTTTGCAGGGGAAAATCAAGCATTTCAACATAGTGGCCATAGTGACAGGGCAGGAGGCTGGCAATCAGTCTTCTCCAATGCCCAGTGGCGAGGCTGGTTCCGCCACAATATCAAATGAGCGTAGTTCATGCACATTGAGCCACTTGCAGGTGGGAAACACATGGTACTAACAGACTAGAAGAAGTAGAGCAACTGTGACAATGCTTGTTCAAACTAAATGTGTAACTTCTCATGTGGCGCGGTCCTGGCTTTAGACGTTGAGTAGTAAAACATCAACATGGTTCAGATCCTTAGTGCAGGTGAAGGTCTGGTCACTATGGTGCCCCACATCTAACCCTTTACAAAAACCACTAGGACCTAGAGAGGGAGCCATCTAGAAAGTACAGCCCAGAGGGCCTCTGTGCCTGTCTGGTAAATCAGTCCTTGTAAAGTTGATGTATAGAGCGATATTATTTGCTACCATCCTGCAGTCAGGTAGGGTTGCGTGAGATAGTTAGGTGGTGTAGTCGCCGAGCAGTGTACACTAGCCAAAGCAGGCTGGTCTGGGAAAAAATCAAGGGAGTTTAAATCCCCCCCCCCCCCCTCCATCCCAGCCGCTCAGATCCCAGGCCGTCCCAGTAGCACTGTGTAAGAAGGGAAAGAAGGGGGGGAGAGGAGGAGGGGGGAAAGTAGAAAAGTAGAGGGAGGAAAGCCGGGGAGGAAGAGAGAGAAAAAAAACACATTACACGCATCATCCCGCTACCTATCAGAGCTTGCATCACCTCCAGATACCAGTGTGTCCAGTGCCTACAAGACATCTTCACCATCACGTCAGATCCCCCATAATCAGCACTTTGGTGCTGATTGTGCCCTGGTGCGCTAGGATATGTATTTTTTCCCATTGTGGGTCTGTTAACGTGCAGCCCTTGGCTTGTTCCCAGCGGAACATATATTTCGGGGGAGCGCATGGTGTTGTGGTGAACAACAGGGAGTATAGGAGCGTTATCCCTTTTTGGGGGCGGTCTCTCCATGCACATAGACATTCGAACTAGGTCAACTCCCTGTGGACCAAATGTTTGCCCGTGATGGACTGGTAATAGAGTTGAATCTGATGGTACCTAAATCTCCTCATGTGAGAGGCGGTGCCTTGAGGAGCCAATTCCAGAAGGGGTTTGAACTTCATAGTGGAGCAGAGCTGTTTCATATAAGTTCAGTCTGAGCCTGCCAGGCCTGCGACATCTCTGGGTATCAGACTGTCTGCTACGTCAAGGTTGTGAGTAAGCGATGTAAGGGGGGACGGGATCGTGGTGAGTGCACCATCCATCCGCGTGGCCATTCATATCTTCAAGGTGGCCCATATAACGGGATTCTAGCTTATTCTGGGGTCTTTGAGGGGTTTTGTCGTCCATACCACTGAGGGCAGCTTCTGACCCACTTGAGCATTTTCCAATCCTCTCCAGAGCTTGTCAGGGTTCCTTGTGTGCCAATCCACTATACGTAGCAGATGGGTGGCCTTGTAGTAAAGAAGAATCGATGGGAGGCCCACCCCTCCCATTCGTTTAGGGAGAGACAAGAGCACCCGGTTTACTCTGGGTGGTTCCGATATCCAGACAATTTTGATCATCGCAGTGATGAGTGATTGAAAGAACTCCTTAGGTATAGAAATTGGAATGGTCTGAAATAAGTAGAGAAGTCGCGGCAACAGTTTTAATTTCAAGGCATTGATTCTTCCGAACCAGGAAATGCAGAGGCTGCCCCAGGTCGCCAATTCAGCTTGTAAGGTGTGGAGAATGGGTGCAAAGTTCTCCTGATAGAAGTGCATCATGTATTTGGTTAGCCATATACCCAGGGGCGTATTAGCCGCGAGGCAAACAAGGCATTTGCCTTGGGCGGCATTTTCCAGGGGGCGGCAAAAAAGCCGCCCCCAAATGCCCAAGGCAAATGTCTTGTTAGCCTTGCGGCTAACAGACATGCTGGGCTGCCGGCGGGCTGATGGGCGGTCAGGCAGCGCTGGTGTGCGGCCGGCGAGGGAGCACTTCCTCTGAGCTGTCTGCTCAGCTCTCTGGCGCGCCGCAGAGTGAAGCTGGGAGGCGGAGCCGGAATATGACGTATATGCCTAGGGCAGCACAAAACCAGGATACACCACTGCATATACCAAGATATTTAATTTGGTTCACACACCATTTAACCCCTTAAGGACACATGGCATGTGTGACATGTCATAATTCCCTTTTATTCCAGAAGTTTGGTCCTTAAGGGGTTAAAGGGGAACTGCACCTTGAGCTGGTCTGTTTACCTTCTGGAGAGGGTGATCGGCAGACCCTCTGATTTATCTATATTGAGCTTCAAGTTCGAAAGGAGACCATATTCCAGGAATCTGGCAAGCAGGTTTGGTAGTGAAATTAACGGGCTATCGAGGAAAAAAAGCAGATCGTCGGCATAGGCAGCTACCCACTGTTCTTGCTGTCCGCAGGAGAATCCCGATGTACCATCATCCAGAAAGGTTCCACCAACCAGAAAGGTTCCAGGGAGAGGGCCAACAGTAGGCGGCACAGAGGGTGACCCTGTCTTGTGCCATTCCGGATATTAAAAGGTTGACCCGTAATCTGGCAGTGGGTGTCGTGTAAAGGGAGGCAATACAGGTCAGCATATTCGGTCCTAAACCCATTGCACGAAGTGTCGTCAGCATGAATTTCCAATCCACCTGGTTGAATGCCTTTTCGGCCTCAATAGAGAGGAGGAGGGCTCTTCGGTTGGTACTCCATGCTACGTGGATCATATTGAGGGCCCTAATGGAGTTATCCCTCGCCTCTCTGCCTGGAATAAAGCCCACTTGATCCGTGTTAAGGAGGGAGATCGGCCGGTAACTTGAGCAGTTGGCCAGGTCCTTCCCTTCCTTCGGGATTAGAGTAATTAGAGTAGAGGAAAAATTGTTCACAGTTAACCATAAATTTTATTTTAGAGTTGCACTGTAAAACACAGCAATGTTGAACTCATAATGATGGTCCATGCATATGGCTGAGAACATGTAGAATGTTTCCTGCATAAAGGAAATCCAAGGGGAACTGATCTGCAAGTCATTTAATCTGATTAGCTGCAGACATCACATGCTCTCTTTCCTTTTCTTTTTAGCAGTTGCTATCAGTAAGACTATGAAAAGTTACATCACAAAAAATTCACCTTCACTCAGCTTTTCAAATGCTAATTACTAGACTTAGAGATTTGTTTGAGATGATTGATGGGAAAATAAGATGTTTGATGGTTAGGAGGAGAGTCACTAAATGTTTTTATTTACAGATCAAGTAAGAAGTGAGCAATAGAATGAAAAAAATGAGGAGCAGTTAAACATATGTATTTATATATTTATAATATAATAATTTATATATATAATTCACAAAAAATATATAATACATTAATATATTTATTTTTTCTGTCCCTCCTGTTTTTCCCTCTGTTGGTTGCTTTTTCTCACTTAATCTGTGAACCAAATGGCAGGAAAATATTGCAAAATATACACATAATATTATCGGTACTATTCACGAAAGTCAAAATAGACCTGTACAGCAACAAATGTTTTTTCTCCTATTTAACTATTTATTTATTTATCCTGCTGGATTTATTCGGTTCATAGTCAGTCGCCATGCATTTTTTGATAAATGTCAGATTCCTGTGCTTTATTTTGGTTCGCATCACTGTATTTCCGAATGCTTCAGAACGAATGATACAGAATCTGTCAGACTTACCGAATCCTGACCAGTTTTTGGCATTAATACATCTGCCAATTGCCAATGTGGTTAGAATTCCATTAATTTTCTCAAACCCGGTGTTTAGTGAATAACCCTGTATATTAGATATAAAAATAAGGCCAGGGACTAATTAAAGTATTTCGAAAATTGGGCAGAGTAGATTGCCCGAATGGTTCTTATCTGCCATCGTTTCTATGTTTCTATTATGTGTATATTTTGCAGAACAATGATTGGCTAATTTTTGCACCTTTTTGGTTTCTTCTCTTGACTCCTGAATCGATATTTGGCCAAGTCGAACTGACATCCTGCTGAAATAGAGATGTCCCACAAAAATGTTCTACCTTTGGAAAAAATCATTATTTGATAGAACTGTATTTTCTCACAATACACAAGTCTAGTAACTTCTGCTACACATACTATACTATAATATGAATATGTTCAAAATGCTGTTTTAAACTGATTTATGAAAAGTAATTGTTAATGAATTATTATTTTAGTTTTTCAGTTCATTTATATGTGTTTTAAGGTGTACAGGAAATCTCAAGAACACATTTATTAAATATGGTTTCAGAAATTACACTGATCCGCTCCAACCATCTGCCTAATATCATATAGGTCCCCTCGTGCTGACAAAACTGCTGTGATGTGTCAATACATTGTCTCCACGAGATCTCTGAACGTATCCTGTGGTATCTGGCACCAAGCCATTAGCAGCAAATCCTTTAAGTTCTCCAAGTTGTGAGGTGGGGTTACCATCAATTGAATTTGTTGTTTCTTCAAATCCCACAGGAGCTTAATTAGATTGATATCTGAAGAATATGGAGGCCAAGAACAGCTTGAACTCTTTGTCATGTTCCTCAAACCATTCCTGAACAATTTTTGCAGTGTTGCAGAGCACATTATCCTGCTGACAGAGGCCACTGCCATCAGGGAATACCATTGCCATGAAAGGGTGTACAAGGTCTGCAGCAATCTTTAGGTAGGTTGTTCATATCAAAGTAAAAGCCACATGTATGCCAGGACCCAAGGTTTCCCAGCAGAACATTGCCCAGAACATTGCCCACAGCATAGCCCTGCCAGGATCGTCCTGCCGTCTTGCTATAGTGCATCCCACTCTCATCTCTTGCCCTGTGAACCATGCATCTGTCCATCCACCTGATCTAAAAGAAAATGTGATTCATCAAATGAGGCAACCTTAATCCATTACTACATGGTTGAGTTCTGACACTCACATCCCTATTGAAGGCACTTTTGGACAGGGGATTATCATGGGCACTCTGCCCCAGTCTTTGGCCATGCAGTCCCACACACAGCAAACTGTGATGCACTGTGTGTTCTGACCCCTTTCTATCATGGCCAGTATTACAAGTTTCAGCAAGAGCTTCAGTAGCTCTTCTGTGTGATTGGAGCAGACACATTCATCAATGATCCTTGGGCGCCCATGACCCTGATGCCGGTTCAACAGTTGCCCTTTTTTGAACCACTTTTGGTAGGTACTAACCACTGACTTGCTATTTTGGATATTCTCTGGTTCAGTCGTCTAACCATCACTACTTGGCCTTTGTCAAAGTCACTCACATCTTTTAGTTTGCCCATTTTCCTGCTTCTAACAAAGGAAATTGAAGAATTGACTGTTCACTTGCTGCCTTATCTATATCCCACCACTTGTCAGGTGCCATTGTAACGATATAATCAATGCTATTCACTTCACCTGTTAGTGGTTTTAATGTTGTGGATGTTCAGTGTAAATTATGTTTTGTTATAGATATATTAAGTATCAGTAAAATAACATGTTAAAAAGGCATCCAAAGCTCAAGTTGAAGTCTGAAATTTCTTCGAATGCTACAAATATGCACATTCTGCAGAGATCAGGAAGTAAATGAATTGTCTCAGCCATTGCTAGTCCTCTCACTGTGACCAGTAGGGGGATTGTGTATATCCTAGACATGTGCAATTCGTTTCGTTCTGAATATGTATTCAAACTAATTTCGGGCAATTTGGACATTCGGGTACTTCCGAATGTCCGAATTGCTGAAGTGCCGAATTGCCGAAGTGCCGAGGTCCCGAAGTTCCGAAATTACCGAATTTCCAAAGTGCCGAAGTGCCAAAGTGCCGAAGTGCCGAGGTCCCGAAGTTCCGAAATTACCGAATTTCCAAAGTGCCGAAGTGCCGAAGTGCTGAAGCTCCGAAGTGTCAAAGTGCCGAAGTGCCAAAGTTCCGAAGCACAGTATTGCCTACTAATATACTTACCCAGTGAAAGAAGAAAAATTACAAGTTACATTGTATACAATTTTAAATAAAAAGTATACAAACATAGCCAGGATTCACCTGTAAGCATTTGCAACACTTACAACAATCAAGTAACATACCATCATATAAAATGTAAGTTACTTGGCCAGTCAATGTAATGACAGGAATGAATAAGTAGATAACTCCCTAATTCCGACGGCATTAGGGAGCTATCTACTAAAAGGCTGAAAGACCTAAATTGGTATTTCAGACAAATTTACTAATACTAAGTAAAGATTACTTAGTATTAGTAAATTATACCCCTACTCACTATACTGCCTGTGGCTGCTCACAGTTAAAAAAAAAAAAAAAAAAAAAAGGTCCCCCTTCCCGAGCCCCCACCCCTGAGCGGCGGGTGGGGGCCTTAAATTATAATAAAGGGGGACCTAATGTCCTCCCCCCCGACCCCCACCCCTGAGCGGTGGGTGGGGGCCCTAAATACTAATAAGGGGGGGGACCTAAGGACCTAAGGTTACTTAATCCACCAATCAGAGAGTTATGAGTCAATTTACACAGCGTGGGAAAATTCCAAAGAACTTTCCCACGCTGTGTAAAATGACACAGAGCACTCTGATTGGTGGATTTCAAACCAACCAATCAGAGTGCTGTGACAGATAAATGTAGAGACTTACCTGTCAGTCTCTTCATTTACCTGTCAGAGCACTCTGATTGGATGGCTTAAACCCACCAATCAGAGTGCTCTGAGTCTAATTGCAGGGCGGGGCAAGGCTTTATAAGCCTCCCCCCGCCCTGCAGAGCTTAGTCTGCGCAGAGGATTATTATTTTTTGCACTCGTTTTTTTTTATTATTGTGTCGGTTATTATGGTTTTTTATTTGGCCTTTTTTGGGGCTGAAAAAAGAAGATTTTAGAAGAAAGAAAACATTGAATGGTAAGTTTTTTTTTTACAGGTTCTTAGTTAAATGTTCCCCCCTCATTATTTTTAGGGTGAGGGGGGTAGGTAGGGGGATCATTTTTTGGGGGGGGAGGGGGTGACTAGAGGTTTGGGGACCCCTAGTCACCTGGGGGACACATTTTTTTTAGAGCCCCCACCCGCCGCTCAGGGGTGGGGGCCGGGGGGAGGACAATAGGTCCCCCCATATTGGTATTTAGGGCCCCCACCTGCCGCTCAGGGGTGGGAGTCAGGGGGGAGGACATTAGGTCCCCCCCTTTATTAGTATTTAGGGCCCCCACCCGCTGCTCAGGGGTGGGGGCTGGGGGGAGGACAATAGGTCCCCCCCTATTGGTATTTAGGGCCCCCACCCGCCGCTCAGGGGTGGGGGCCAGGGGGGAGGACATTAGGTCCTCCCCCTTTATTAGTATTTAGGGCCCCCACCCGCCGCTCAGGGGTGGGGGTCAGGGGGAGGACCTTAGGCCCCCCATTTTTAGAATTTAGAGCCCCCACCCGCCACTCAGGGGTGGGGGCCAAGGGGGAGGACATTAGGTCCCCCCCTTTATTAGTATTTAGGGCCCCCACCCACCGCTCAGGGGTGGGGGCCAGGGGGGAGGACCTTAGGTCCCCCCTTTTTAGGATTTAGGGCCCCAACCCGCCGCTCAGGGGTGGGGGCCTGTGGGGAGGACATCAGGTCCCCCCTTTTACTATTTAGGGCCCCCACCCACCGCTCAGGGGTGGGGGCCAGGGGGGAGGACATTAGGTCCCCCCTTATTAGTATTTAGGGCCCCCACCCACCACTCAGGGGTGGGGGCCAGGGGAGAGGACAATAGGTGTCCCCCCATCGTTTTACTTTAGGGCCCCCTATTTTTTTTTTAAATACAGTGAGCAGCCACAGGCTTTACTAGACATGCCCCTACTCGCGGTATAGCGAGTAGGGGCAAAATTTACTAATACTAAGTCATTTTTACTTAGTATTAGTAAATTTGTCTGAAAGACCAATTTAGGTCTTTCAGCCTTTTGGTAGATAACTCCCTAATACCGTGGGAATTAGGGAGTTATCTACTAAGCGGCTGCAATAGAACTGCCGAAGTCCCGAAATTCCGAAGTTCCGAAATGCCGAAGTTCCGAAGTGTCGAAGTGCCGAAGTTGCCGAAGTTGCCGAAGTTGCCGAAGTTCCGAAGTGCTGAAGTTCCGAAGTGCTGAAGTTCCGAAGTGCTGAAGTGCCGAAGTTCCGAAGTTGCCGAATTTCCGAAGTGTCGAACTGCCGAAGTGCCGAAGTTCCGAAGTGCTGAAGTGCCGAAGTTCCGAAGTTGCCGAAGTTCCGAAGTGTTGAAGTGCCGAATTGCCGAAGCCACGAAATGCGAAAATTCAGAATTTCGGAATGCCGAACCGAACCAAAAATTTGCCCCATGCACATGCCTAGTATATCCCATAAATCCCCAACCTGTGGTGGTGGCTTTTTTTGTTCAACACAAATCTTCATGCATGTTTTGTCATTACTTAAAGAGCCATTACTCATGGATTTTCGAGAAAAAAATAAAGGGACATTCCAGATCCCTAAAGTACTTTATCTTGCTGGTATACTTCATGTGTGAATAATTCCTCTGTGCAGATTTCAAGAGAAATTGACAGTTTTATCAATTAACCTTGTTGCGCCCCCCCCCCCCCCCCCCCCCCACCCCCTGGCTGTCAATCACACACTGTTGCCATTATTTCCTGGTTTGTTTAGCTCAGTGAAGATAAACTCAAGAGGCCGCAATTTCCCAGAGCACCTGCCTTGCAAAGACTTCTCATTGAGCTGCATTGGGAAGTATGTGATTGGACAGCCACAGAAAGTCTGGGTGGGGTTAGAAGGTGAGGACTTGCAAAGGATTGAGACAAGTTGTGCAAGCTGTTTTTAGACATACCCGCAATGAAAACATGCATAGCTAAATGCATGCAGGATATTAATTGTTGTATTTTTAATAAACAGTGATTTTTTCGGTTATTCTTATATTTTGCTTTTAAAGCTCTCTCCTCTCATGAATATGAAGTGTATTTATGATACAAATGAGAAGTTACATGCGTGTGTAGCAGCAGAGCCAAGGAGATTGCATTGGGCTTTACCCTAATATTGCGTGCTTTTATAAAAAGTCTGTGAAGTATATCCATGATTTTTTATTTTTTTTACAAAATGCATGATTTTTGTGACAAATACGTGTAAAGCGCACCGAGGAAATTGTAACTATTCTTTCACATATGTATCACAGCAGAGAGAAAAAAACAACAGTACCATAAGTCCCATTCTACGAGCGATAAGTGCAAATGTTTTGCACGATTCTTCCTCTGTCTTTTATTACAGACTCTAAATTGTTTTTCATCTTACCCCGTCGGCAGTCAGCGGTGCTGGTCCTTGATCTTTTCACTCCTGTAAGGTCACCGCCATTCTAATAGCGAAAGTTTTAATGTCCGTGTATTGGTGCCGGTAGATGGGATGCATAAAACACACTTTATATTCCTTCTTGACCCATTTATTGATCACATTAAGGCAGTGGAGTGTGCCAGGCCTGGCTGTACTGTCTGTACCAACATGATTAATGATATTTAAACTGCCTACTGACATCCAGTGAATACACAGATATATCAGTCATCCAACTGCCTTACTAAGAGACAATAAATATCTCCATTTGCAGGATAATTTTACCTTCCTAAATATATAATGTTTAACCTGTTTACGTCCAATCAAAATCAAGTAATGCCTTGTTAGAACTAACACGGCATTTCGACCTTGTGTTGGTTTAGTGCCTCGTTCTTGGCTAGAGCTTTGAAGTACTTTTTCCTTTAGTAGTAAATGTGTTAGCCTTGTCTTGCCGTTCAGTGGGTTCAATTCTGACATTGGCATATGATATATACTACATAATGTATCTGTCACGATTTGATTTGAAGATTCTGGTGATAAGTGTCACTTCACTGGCTTTTTAATATTATGTATATGTATCTCTATGTATCACAATAATCTATGTATGAGATGTGAACAATAAAATTAAATGTAGGAATCAACAACTCTGAGTTACGGACATCCCTTCCGAATCTCTCTTATTATTCTCTGATTATAATGCAGTGTGACATTTGTTATTATTTTATTATTATTGGATTGCAGTTATTGCAGTAGTAACATACAACATTTCATATAAAGTTAAAAGGATTCTCCAGTGCCAGGAAATCAGTAGTGCCCCTCTCCCTCCCACCCCCCATCCCAAGTTGCTGAAGGGTTAAAACCCCATCAGTGGCTTACCGGAGTCCAGCGCCAATGTCCCTCGGCGCTGGGTAAGGCTCTACCTACTCTCCTCCCCCGCCGACGTCAGCCAGTGGGGAAGAACTAATGCGCACGGGCAGTAGACCTCCCCATAGGAAAGCATTATTCAATGCTTTCCCATGGGGACTTCGGCGACGCTGGAGGTCCTCACATTGCATGAGGACGTCCAGCGTCGCTTAAAACACTTTTCGTGTTCTAAGAACACAGTAGTCCCTCTAGTGGCTGTCTAGCAGACAGCCACTAGAGGAGGACTTAACCCTGCAGGGTAAATATTGCATTTTATGAAAACTGCAATAATTACACTTGCAGGGTTAAGGGTAGTGGGAGTTGGCACCCAGACCACTCCAATGGGCAGAAGTGGTCTGGGTGCCTGGAGTGTCTCTTTAAACCCTTAAGGACATGTGTGACATGTCATGATTCCCTTTTATTCCAGAAGTTTGGTCCTTAAGGGGTTAAGAAAGGGAGTAGAGTGTAATGTGACACTGTGCTTGCATGGCCTCAAATTGGCCCATTTGTTTGTAGTTGCCCCTAGGCCAAATGTAGCCCACCCTCCCTAGGTGAGAGTGGAGTCAAGTCACCAGAATTTAACCAGAATAAAACCAGTGTAATTTTTTTATATATACATTTTAACTTAGTTACGGAACAAATAGTTAAATGAAAAGTGTCAAAATGCTCTTAGTTATATAGCCGGGGGGATGTACTTTGTCCAAATATATACTTTTGTGTAGTGGTTTTGGATTCTGAGACTACTATAAAAGTTGTAATCTCAGCATGCCACATTTTGCAACGTTTTAGATTTAAAACAGTAATTCACTTCTTGCAATATTTATTTTATAACTCCTACAAATAAATTGAAATCCTAGACATATTGGGCATTTAAATAATGAGGACTAATTAGTGAATCTATTTTGAGTTAGTTTGCTTTATTTGCACGTGGTGTGTACAAATTATTAAATGTAAAACATTTCAAATAATATGTTGTTTTATTTTGTTTATATTTTATTCCTATTTAATATTGAGTTATGCATACATATAGTATGGTATCAATAGAAAGCATATTAAAACATGATATATAGTATGTATGGGTGCACTTAAAGAGTAAGCGTGAAATTGCGGTAAAATGAACACATGACTAAAGTATTTAAAAAAAAAAGGCTTTTGTCACAAACAGAGTGTTTCTTAAAGGGACATTATAGTCACAGAAACCACTTTAGCTTAATGAAACAGTTGTTGTGTATATATCTCATGCCTCTGAAGTTTCATTGCTCAATTCACTGCCATTTAGGATTTAAATCACTTTTGTTTCTGTTTATGAAGCCGTAGCCACACCTCCCCTGGTTGTGACTGACTCAGCCTGCATGAAAACAAAATGGTTTCATTTTCACTTAGATGTAACTTACTTTTAAAGCTTGGATCTCCTGCTCTCTAAATGTAACTTGAATTACATACAGTAAGTTCCTGCAGGGTCTAGCAAGCTATTAACAGAACAGGAGAAAATACATTCTAAATTAAACAGAATGTGCAATAAAGGAAGTATATACATTAGATTACTCTTTACAGGAAGTGTTTAGGAAGGCTGTGTAAGTTACATGGAGGGAGGTGTGACTAGGGCTGTGTATAGAATGTGATTTAACTCCTAAATGGCAGAGAATTGAGCAGTGAGACTGCATGGGCAAGATTTACACAGCAAAACTGCCTCATTAAGCTTATAGTATTGTGACTA
Organism: Pelobates fuscus; assembly: GCF_036172605.1. NCBI lineage: Eukaryota > Metazoa > Chordata > Amphibia > Anura > Pelobatidae > Pelobates > Pelobates fuscus. The sequence goes on from NC_086323.1 coordinate 24,768,355, forward strand.
TAATGTCCCTTTAATGTGCTTAGATCACTGCCCCCCTCCTTTTAAAAAAGTGATCCGAAATTGCTCTGTCTCCTGGTTTTTACCCAATCCAATGCTTCTTGTACACCGGCACTGGGGGCATTGGGTGCATGCGTTCGTGACCGTGCTCTGAGGTGCACGATGACTCTGAATGTGATGTCCTTCAAGTTCCGAAAGACTGAGGACTGTCTTCAAACCCACAGCCTCAACAACAAACATAAACACTGACATTTTGGAAAAAAAAAATCTAAATCTAAAAGGCAACAATTATGCACCAAAACCACTTTGTCAATATACTTTTTGTTCTTCTGGTGTCCCTTTAATCCACATATATTATGACTGGATACTATCTAATTTTAACTTGTTGCTCAGAGACAGCATTCATCATAACACGATATATGTCTGCAATATTTTTACTCATTTAATTGTAAAGGAAAGGTTTCTATACAAATCTAAGCAAAATATCAGCCCCTCTGATGCAGATTAATTATGGGCTTTGAGCTAATCTTCCGTTCTGATTGGGTTAACCACATGAGAAATAGTGAATAGTTCAGCTAGTGCCCCTATCTATAAGCAATTAAAAGAAAAAAAAAATTCCTTGAAAAAAATCCTCCTTCGTTCCAGACAAGGTACAAAAATTCGCCTGCATAGAAAAAATGATTTGTATCGAAGTCAACACGAGGTACACAATTAACTTTTGAAGCTTAGAAATGTGTATGAGATCCTCAGCAAGACTCCCACACAGAGCCATCTGCTGCAGAAAATGAGATGTCCACACTGCGAAAGGAGATCCTTCATTTTAGTGCAGAAAGAACTGGAGAACCCTGCAGTTCATCTGCAAGAGGTTGAGAAACGTTCGGGCCATTTAGCACATACTGCATGTTCTAACACGTGGTTGTTAGAGGTCTTAAATGTGACACTTTCTCCAACTTCCCACTCAACCACAACTGAATGAAACTCGCAATAAAATTCACTTTCTAAACATTTCAAACAGTCAACTCCTGATTAATCTGCTTATACTGTACATTCTCTGCATAACAGAAATGAAAAGTTTTTTTGCAATAGCTGGGCCATTATATCAAGGCTAACTTTGAATTTTAAAGGGACACTATAGTTACCAAAACAACTTTAGCTTAATTGGTGTATATAAGCTTTTTTGGTGTACATGTCATGCCCCTGCAGTCTCACTGGTCTACTCTCTGCCATTTAGGAGTTAAATCACTTTGTTTATGCAGCCCTAGTCACACCTCCCTGTATATTACTTACACAGCCTTCCTAAACACTTCCTGTAAAGAGTCATCTAATGTTTACACTTCCTATATTGCACATTATGTTTAATTTTGAATGTGTTATCTCCTGCTCTATTAGTAGCTTGCTAGACCCTGAAGGAGCCTTATCTATGTAATTAAAGTACAATTTACAGAGCAGGAGATGAAAACTTTTAAAGTAATTAAAATGAAAATGAAACCATTTTGGGTTTATGCAGGCTGTGCCTAACACAGCCAGGGGAGGTGTGGCTAGGGCTGCATTAACAAAAATCAAAAGTAATGTAACTCCTAAATGGCAGTGAATTGAGCAGTGCAACTTAAGAGGCATGATCTATACACCAAAACTGCTTAATTAAGCTAAAGCTGTTTTGGTGACTATGGTGTCCCTTTAATGCTACCCTTTGACACTCCCTCTACCTGAAGCCCATACTCATTATTCCGAATTATTGTAACATCTTGTCTCTTTTGAAAACTCAGAAAAATTCTCACCATTGAGAGTCTTCCTGTTCATGTGTGGATAAGTAATATTAATCTTTATTTGGTATTATTGCATAAAACAAAAAAAAATGACTAAATCACAAGCAATTCAAGAATATACACATTATTTAAAGTGAATATTTTGTGTGTTACAAAAGTGTCTCAAGACCGAGTAGGAAGTATTAATAGATATATCTATAGAAAATACCATCTCCTGGGCTTTATTCAGTATTGCCCCATAGGGAAAGTAGATAATTAATTATAAAATCTGCCCCATTTTCTAGTAGTGCTATATAATAGCCATTAACTCGGTTCTAAAAACGTAGAGATAGCATTATGTAAAAGAGGGGAAATTAAAGCACCATTAAGTAGATAAGCCTGGATTGCACTGCTATCCCTATAGGTAATGCTTGCAGATTTCTTTAGGTCTAGACCAGGGGTCCTCAACTCCGGCCCCCCAGATGTTGCTGAACTACAACTCCCATGATTATTTGAATTACATAGCTAGCCAGAGATTAATGGGAGTTCTGGTTCAGCAACATCTGGGGGACCGGAGTTTGAGGACCCCTGTTCTAGACATACATCCAGTAATTTTCGTGTGTCGTGAGCTACCACTTGTCATATGTCCTGTATATAGTATCTCGCCTAGAACCTAGTTTTGTGCTATGGGAGAGGGCAGGGCAATAGGCTATGCGTGTCTAGTCCTGTAGTAACCCGCAATGTAATTTGAGATTATAGAGAGCTATGAACTGTCTGCCCTATTAGCAGTTTGCCATTTGCGTTTAGGCGTTCTACTATATACTAATACAAAAAGATAAGTCCTGCGCTCACTCCCATCACTATTGGGCCGGCAGCAATGACTACAGTACACATCAGCCCCCATATATAGTAAAAACCAAAGAAAAGAAAAACGTTACCTGCGCTCTCTCCTTAATCCCTATGTATATTTAGACAAATGGAGGTCATTTAGTTGCTCCAATGGCCATTGGAGGGAATGCCCGCCTGCCAACGTCAAGGCAGACCCCCCTAAAACGGGTCCTACACTGACCCTTCAGCCTGCTTCCTTGAGCTTCTGGCAAAGCTATCTCTAATGAGGCCTTGTTACAATGCTGCCGCCCATCCCATGTGTTCCCTATTAAGGGATAATAGGTATATAGGGGTGTATATAAAAAATACCCCTCTCTGTCTCATATACTGTCCATCTATAAAACAGTGTTGTCTGCCACCATTACATGATAGCAAAAGACACATTGGGATTTATTTTATAATGTTAGCAAGTTGTCAATTAAATTACAATGTTCATTTTTACCTGGCCATTTGTTTTTCATAATTCTCTCCCAACTTGGAAGCTATAGTCCTGAATGTATCCATCTAATCTTAAAATGTTGCACCTTCTAACAGTGGGGCAATCACTGTGGAATCCAAATAAATATTCAAACGGAATCCCCACCTTTAGGACTTTGCATCACATTTCTTTTATCTCACTTTATTATTATTATTATCGCCATTTATATAGCGCCAACAGGTTCCGTAGTGCTTTACAATATTATTAGTGGGGGGATTTAACCATAAATAGGACAATTACAAGAAAACTTACAGGAACGATAGGTTGAAGAGGACCCTGCTCAAACGAGCTTACAGTCTATAGGAGGTGGAATATAAAACACATTAGGACACATCTCCTCCTGATTCATCGTGTGTACATTAAACAGCATATTGATGTGACATAGGTTTCGCTATTGGCTACGTTTCGGTTATCAATTCCCTGAAATTCAGATCGTAATAAAAAAGTCACTGAAACTATAATACATTTATTTCAGCTAACTTCTTTCTTTTTTAAGTCTGTTATTACGGTTTTAATTTGAAAAGTCATTCAACAAGCCACTGCTTAGTGAATAGACCCCACAAATGAAAACGATATATTGTTTAATTCCACTCAAACTGTGTGTTTTTATTATAATCCATTCTTCTGTTTGTCTTTGTTTCTCTTCGTAAGCACTAAAAACGAAGGCAAACATATTTTGCCAGGCAGGCTTTTTAATTCCAGTACAGAGAATACTTTGTGTTGATTTTCCACATATTGAAAAAGTAAATGTTTATAAATATTGATCACGCTTTTTTTCCCATATGATTTTTCTTCTGGACTTATTTGAATGACCATTAAATTTAATCTCGAAATGTTTCCGTTCAGTTTCACCAAGAGAGAGATTTCCATGTCATTTTTGCAATAGGTTTTCTATGATTCTGACATTAATATTTTATGTTCGTTTATGTGGTTTTGTTCTTGCGCTGAAAGATCACAGGAAAAAAAAAAATATGCAAAAAAAAATCTTCTCTCTTTTTGAAATAATATGAGTTCTGAAGCTAAAAAAAGACTCATTATTTCAAATAGATTTTAATATGGAGACAATTGTGTATTCATTAATAAAAAGGACATGAAAAAAGTAGCGGAATTATCAGGTGCGGTTGCCGTGTGTTTGCTAGTGATGGATAAACTTTGGTGAAAGTGTCTTCTTCGTTTAAGGATACGGCTGTTGTGTTTCGATGAATAACCATACGATTGAAGAAGTTTAACCCCTTGAGGATAGGTTACCTGTCAAGTCTGCAATAATTACAGTGGATTTATGTTGCTCTGGCTCAAAAGCCCTTAAACCAGATCTGTTATATTTGAGTTTTTTTTTATAAAGGTAGAGTCCATCTAGACTCTTATTTACCGACAAGTTTTTCTTATTTATAGGTGTGGAGAAGGAAGAGGCAAGCAATCCCAAATATGGGAATAAAAAAAAATAAACAAATTAATAAAGAAGGTTTGCTAACCTGGTACAATAATTAGCTAAAAATATAAACTTGATATCACTGCATAATTACAAGGTACCAAAAAATATATATAAACAAACCAAAACAAATAATAGTGCAGACTGGATTACTCAACCTAGAGACTCTATGACAGTTTTTGTATTTTTTTCTATCCTGTTCTCCATGGCATTCTACTATTAACCGGATACATGTATCTCCCCGAGCTTTCTCTCCCTTCGCTCTGTGTTCTGGCTGGAGTATTAGGTAAGCAATTCCTGATTATTTATGCATTTCTGCCTATTACAGAGCCTGGTGATCTTTTTTTTCGAACTCTATGTAGTTCACACTAGGCTTGTGCATTCGGTTTCAAACCAATTGTGAATCGTCTCAGCTTAGAGCAATCGTACAAAATCCCAAACTGGATATATATATATAAATTGGCCAGTTTTCACGCCCTTCTGGTTCAAATAGTTTTTTCCGTAACGATTGCATGGACGAAATTTGTTCAAACTGAAATGCCACATGGAAACATCTTGTAACAGATACCTTTATAAAGGCTTCCCCTGCCTAGTTCCCGCTCTGTTGTATGCTGGTCTTGGGTTATTCGGTTATATTTGGGGAAGGTTTAACCCCTAGGGACAGAATTGCCGCTATTCTCTAAAAGTGCTTTTTATCAATTTTTTTGAGGGGTTTGTATTTTTAAATCCAAATATGTGCATTAAACAAAAGCTGGGACTACTTTTTGGGTTCCTGAATTCCACTTGTTGACCAGTTTTAAACATTCGGGTGCATTTCTGCCTTTTTTTATTCCACGTAGAGGTCTTTCATTAAAGCAGGGGTTCTCAACCTTTCCCTCAAGGACCCCCTACCAGTCTAGGGTTTAGGGATTACCTGGGTGTGTCTAAGGTGTTTAGAAAAAGAAAAAAAAAACACCTTAGAGTCTAAGGTGTTTTTTCCCCCTTTTTCTAAACACCTTAGACACACCCAGGTAATCCCCAAATCCTGGACTGGTAGGGGGTCCTGAGGACTGGGTTGAGAACCCCTGCATTAAAGGAACACAATAATTTAATAAATATAAATCCTACTCGGAAGTCAGCAATGCTGATGACTGTTATCCGATCAGATGCTTCGCACAGAGAGAGACAGAGGACACACAGCTCCAATGCAATAGTTCTCAGAATAGCAGTGTACACACACAGTGTCTGCACCCTTTACATAATAATGCTGGACTTCATATAATTGAATAATTGAAATTGCTTCTTGGACTGTCCCTTTAAGTCATACTAAGGACCATTAACATGTCTTCCTGTCCCTTCCTGTCTACTCCTTTTCTACTAGAGTTTGGGCTATGCCTTCTGCGGCGGAATACACACATTTCCTTACAGTCTTCTAATTAAATGTCATCAATTCACACTGTGAAGCTCGCACACAAACTACTTTCCAGGGGAACACACTCAGTAGAGATTAACAGGCACATAGCTCTCTTTGATGCTGGAGAGAAATGACAGCTCCAATATATGAGCGGAGCAGAGGGGGTAGCATCACAGCATTTCATTTAAAAAAGCCAATATGGCTTATACCCAGTCTTCCTGCTGTCCTAAAGGTGGCTTTACAAACCCCTTAGGAATATCAGCAGGTAAGTAATAAATTCAGTATTACATTTAAAAAAAATAACATCTGTACTATGACAAAATATAGACTCGTGACTCCAGTCCTAAAATGATATTTACAATGACAATTATATTGTAGTTGTTTTTGTCTTGTCCCACATGGAAAACACAAAAACTTTTTGGAAACAAACAATTTAAAGAACATATTCACAAAAATTACTTATAGGCTTTCTATTATTCAGGATTCCTGACTGTTCATAGCAGAGACGTAGACAAATGAACTCTTCACAGTGCATGCCTTATTTCATCATGTCACTGAACATGTTTTGACCTCACAGGTAACCTGCACACTAGCAGTCATGGTCCACTTCATCTCTCTCCATCTGAATGTTTAGCTATTTATTTATTACTGGTATTTATAAAGCGCCAACAGATTCCGCAGCGCTGTACAATTAGTGGAGAACATACAATATACACACACAAATATAAAAGGTAGAGAGGGCCCTGCCCGTAAGCTGAAATCTAGCCATTTAAGCTCTTTTATAAAAAGTGCATAGGTAGATAGCCCATGAGATTACAATCTAAAGGATACCGTGGGGATTTGAGACAAGAGGTAGCAGGGGAAATTTGGAAGTGATGGCTAAACAAGGAAACAGAGAGTTGCAGCTATTGGTAGAATATAGAGGGAATGACGAGGTAAGTGAGTGATAATTTTACACAGCTAGAGGAGCATGCTATAAATTTAGGGGGAACCTGGGTGGGCAGGAGGAGGGGCGGGTGGGTGGGCAGGAGGAGGGGCGGGTGGGTGGGCAGGAGGAGGGGCGGGTGGGTGGGTTGAGCCGAGTAGAATTGTAGAGGCTTGCAGTAGGGATGGTGTTGAAAATGGGCCTAGGGAGGGAGTAGAGATAAACAGTTATATTAAGGTATTTATTCAGCTATTCAGCCTACCTATAGGTCAGGTAAATATAACACAATATGACCAGTGGTGTATTCTGGTTTTGTGCTGCCCTAGGCAAAATTCGGGCACTCCCCTCCTCACTCCCCCTTTCCAAATTTATCTTCCTGACAGACACACACCCTCACTAATGCATGCACTGACATACATTCACTGACAGATACAGTCATTGTCACACACACACTGTTTAACCAACACACACTTTCACTGAAACATACACATTCACAGACATACACACTCACTGATTCACAGTTGCACTCACTCACAGTTACACACACACTCACATTCACTGACACACGCATACACACTCACTGATTCACAGTTGCACTCACTCACAGTTACACACACACTCACATTCACTGACACACGCATACACACTCACTGACAAGACACACATGCACACTCACCGACAGACACGTACACTGACAGAAATGCATGCACACTCACTGACAGACACACACACTGACAGAAATACATACTCACTGACAGACACACACTGACAGAAATGACAACACAGACTCACACTCAGTCTCAGACACACATACTGTGACAACCATATACTAACAGATACACACTGACAAACAAACATACACACTCACTGACAAACATATATACATGCAGTGTCAGACACACCCACTCAGTGACAGACACAACCGATCACTGACAGAAACACCCACTCACTGACAGACACAGGCATTCACTGAAAAACACATGTATACTCTCACTGACAATCAAACATACACACTCACTGACAAGCACACATACACACTCACTGACAAACACATATACACACTCACACTCACACTCATATTCCGCCTCCGGCATCACTGCGTGTTCGCGAGGGAGCTGAGCAGGGAGAGGGCTCCCTCGCACAGCTGCCTCAATCATCAGTGGATGCCAGCCGGCCAGCTCTTGGGCCCCCCCAGAAAGAGAGACTGGCAAGGCATTTGCCAGGGAGTTTGGGGGGCAGCTTTTTTGTGTCCCCCCCGAAAGTGCCGCCCACATGCCTTGCCAGCCTAATGCTAAATACATCACTGCATATGACAAACCTTATTATGTTTTCACCCTTCCCCTTTTTATTGTACTCATATTTCCATTGTTTCACATTGTTGTGTTTCTGTTAATAGTTTTGTGAAATGTTTTTATTAAAACTGTTCAATAAATATAATTTGAAAAGAGACAAAAAAAAAAAAGGATAGTATAGTGCCTAATGTTAAAAGACTATGAGTTACCAAACCATATAGCTCCCAGTACTGCCATTATATTGTGGGATATATTACGTTTTGCTGAGTTCATGTTGATTTGTCATTCGTTTAACTCTTTAAAAACAATAGAATATTCTTGAGATTATCTGACATTGTGTCACTTGTGTATGAAAAGCTGTGTGTAGATCAGAAGGCCATTACGATGGTAACCTACATAATGTGGGTATTTAAAGAGATTTTGTCACCTTTGGGCTTTACGAACAACCTAATAACTAACTGGATGCTACCCATGGGTTGAGATATTTATAAAACAGAAAGAAAATATTTAATTTTTTCATGTGTTTCTTATGCCGGCCAGTAAGGACACTGCCAGGACATTGAAGACAGACAGACAGGCAGGCAGACAGACAGACAGGCAGGCAGGCAGGCAGACAGATTAGTGATAGGTGGAAGAGTACATAGGGTGTATTTTCATGCACTGTGAATAATTACATTTTTCATTATCTTATTAATATTATTACCATTATTATTATTATATCGTTTTGGGAAATATTACACAAGACATCACAAAAGTCCAGCTGTTAGGATAATTCCAAGAGAGGCTGTTTTTTTTTTTTTTTTTGCTAAATATAGAGAGAGAGAGAGAAAGAGAGAATGTTTTGATTATTTCTGCATGCAGCAATCAGAACTCCGATAAAAATTAAAATGAGTGGCTATAAAAGAAGCAATGGAAAAACATAATGAAAAGGCCTCGCCTGATCAGCAGGAAAGGGACTACCTGCAAACCAAGAACATCTCTGAAATAAATTGTCCCGTTATTGAGTAAGGAAACAGTTGCAGGATAACCGAGACAGGATTTATATTCCTAGAGATATCTCGGAATTGAATTTCCTTGGGTACAAACCAACCAAATGAAAGGCCACTGCTTTCTCCATTTTACGAAATGAAGCTCGACTGATTAATAAAACTCATGCGAGTGCATATCTGGGGTGCGCTGACTGTATCATTCGAGGTCAAATATCTGCAAACTGCACAAAGTAGTGGGCTTAACACAGGAAGGCCGCTGACGGAAACGGAATGAGTACGATATAGGTGACGGGATCGTACAATCAATAATTTCTTCTCCTGTTTAGACAGAACAATGGAGTATGCTGCCTATATGTGACAATAAAACATCATCTAAATATTTAAATTCAGATACGTCAGATGAAGAGTGGATGTCTCATACTCACACACAGACACGACACTTCTCATGACGTCAAGCCCTGTGACTGCTTTTACTGTAATAGAGGAGAGGTCCACTCTAATTTTTAGAAGTGCTAAAGGTCACAGATTCCTTGCTCAAATGGTCTTTATAAAGGTCCAGACATAGGAGACTGAAGAATGACTGTGGTTTGAGTGACGGGTGTGAGTTAAGAATCACTTTATGCCCTTGGATTGTTCAGTGTGTATAATGTATACATGTAATGTATAGAGTGACTGACACTGTGTAGTACGGGGACCCTAATCTCAGTACAAACCTGAGATTAGTCAAAGGTACACTCAAGGCCAGGAGCAGCTGTAGTAATTAACCCAGCCCTTCTCCTATTGAAACGCAAGAGGATCTGGGGAGAGAGTAATGTAATATAGCTGACCGCTCAGCTCCTCTCCCAGCATATCACACAGGAAGAGAGCTGAATTAGTATCTGACAAGCTCCCCCCTAAAGACTTTTATAGGCTTTTAGTAGAATAGAGGGTTCACCCTCAAACTCTAGGATTTTAGGAAGGGTTTTGAAGACTGCAGCTTCCAAAATCTTGGTGCCACATTGAAGGACTTTAAAGCCCACTGTTCCCTGTGCAGGTTTTCAGATTGACCTTATTTTGTAGATGACTTTCTATTGATTGTGGTTCATCAGAGAAAATGTACTGTTGTGTTGTTTTTCTTCATTAACAATATTACCATCTCTTGATCCATTGTAGCAGGTAAAACAGTTGTCAGATTCCCGGTATAGCTCTCCTGGCCTGACAATAGAATCCTGCACCGAGGAAAGAAAGGTTTGTGAACAGAGGATTTTAATTAGGCAGATAGTCCTTCCTTAATTTATATTGGGCCTTTATTGGGTCTTCGAACTAGAAGGACTCAGTCCACGGGTTAATTCAAGTGGTTTCTGTAAAAAACTAAATGTATATTTTGTTGACATTTTCTGAAATGTCTAATTTCACCATAGTTGTTTTTTGTGACCAGATCATTGTGTATGTCACAACCAGCCCGGCACAGAATGAAAACTGTGAATCTGCGTAATTTGATCTTTACATTTGCTGGAAATCCAGCTACAACAATGCAAAATCATATGTAATTCTGAAAGCACAGCAGACCTGCCATAGATTTATAGATAAAAGATCTATGATCTGGCTACACATTACCATTCAGAATGTTAGCGGTGACCTTTACAAATGAGAAAAAGCAACTGCTCAGTGCACGTCTGTGTGTTCTGCTATGCATCTTTAATTCTGTGTGTTCTATTCTGTGTGTCCTGTTCTATTCTGTGTATTCTGTTCTATTCCGTTTGTTCCATTCTGTGTGTTCTGCTATGCGTCTTTCGTTCTGTGTGTTCTATTCTGTATGTTCGGTTCTATTCTGTGTGTCCTGTTCTATTCTGTGTGTTCTGTTCTATTCTGTTCTATTCCGTGTGTTCCATTCTGTGTGTTCTGCTATGCGTCTTTCGTTATGTGTGTTTCTATTCTGTGTGTTCTGTTCTATTTTTATGTTCCATGCTGTGTGTTCTGTTCTGTGTGTTCCATTCTGTGTTTTCCATACTGTGTGTTTTGTTCTGTGTGCTCTGTTCTATTCTTTGTGTTCCATTCTGCGTGTTCTGTTATTTGTGTTCCATTCTGTGTGTTCCTTTCTGTGTGTTCTGCTATGCGTCATCTGTTCTGTGTGTTCTGTTCTTTGTGTTCCATTCTTTGTGTTCTGTTCTATTTTTGTGTTCCGTTCTGTGTGTTCCATTCTGTGTGTCCCATTCTGTGTTTTTCATACTGTGTGTTTTGTTCTGTGTGTTCTGTTCTATTCTTTGTGTTCCATTCTGTGTGTTCTGTTTTATGTGTTCTGTGTGTTCCATTCTGTTTGTTCTGTTCTGTGTGACATGGTACATTATCCTGATGAAAAGGGACAATGCCATCAGGGAACACCATGGCTATGAAGGGGTGTATCTGGTCTGCAACAATCTCTAGGTAGTTTATACGTGTCAAAGTAACATCCACTTGAATGCCAGGACCCAGTATTCACCAGCAGAACATTCCACAGAGCATAACACTGCCTCTGTCGGCCTGCATTTTTCCCATAGTTCATCCTGCTGCCATTTCTTCCCCAGATAAAGGACACAGTTGCACCCAGTCATTCAACTGATCTAAAAGAAAATGTGATTATTTAGATCAGACATCCTTCTGCCATTGCTTCCTGGTCCAGTTCTCACATTCCCATTGAAGGCCTGTTTGGACAGGTGTGATCATGGGCACTCTGACAGGTCTGTGCCTACGCAGCCACATACGCAGTACATTGCAATTCACTGTGTGTTCTGACATCTTTCTATCAAGCCCAACACTATATTTTTCAGCAATTTGAGCTGCAGTAAACATTGTGTATGATCCGACCAGACAGGCCGGTCATTACTCCACACATGCATCAGTGAGCCTTGGTGGACCTCGACAATGACGCCGGTTCACTGTTTGGCCTTCCTTGCACCACATTTTATAGGTACTAACTGCCGCATACAAAGGGAACACCCCACAATACTTGCCTTTTTGGAGATGTTCTGACCAAGTCTAGCCATCACTATTTGGCCTTTGTCAAAACCACTCAAATTGTTTCGCTTGCCCATCTTTCCTACTTCCAACACATTAAAGAATTCAAGAACTGACTGTTCACTTGCTGCCTAACATATCCCAACATTGATTTAATCAATGTTATTCACTTTGTCTGTTTACTGGAGATTTACTGGACCACAATGAGATAAATGACCCCGAAGGACAAAGCTATTTCACCACAACTAGGATTGTACTGTGCCTTTGTGCGTCTGTCTTTTTTTTTTGCATTAAATACTACACTACGAGTGTTTTCTCTCTTTGTTCTTTTACATGTTAATTTACATATTTATGTATTTGCACAATTTAGTGCCAGAGACACATAGAGGGTGCCACTGACTGTGTTTAGAAAAAAGTGTTATCCAATGTAGAAAATGGGTGGGGACTTCCTGGTTTGGTGTGGAGTAGGTGAAGCTAAGCATTACTTACATTTTGGGGGGGGACAAAAGAGTTAGAACTTGGAAATTCATCAATCAGCAGTCAAATCTAGAAGAGTTGCCATTTTACGAAAACAGGAACTAATGGCAGTAATGACTTAAGGTGTTTTTCTTTTCAAGTTATATTTATGATGCAATATAGTCAGAAAGAGGCAAAAAGTAAAAAAAAAATATACAAAGAAAATGAACTATCCCAATTTTCGTTCCCTTTCATTATTTCTTTTACTGAGAAATGAATAGTATTAGTATTAGCATTCTTTCAGATAAGGTTGCTGATATGGGCCATAGAGGACAATTAATCTGGCTTTTATTCCGCTGGATTAACTCCTTCTGAAGGGACACGTTTAATTGGATCAGTTTTCCTCCAGTGATGATTTGACTTCAGAAGAATAAATGGTTCTTGCTATGGAAAATAAAATAAAGGACGTCCTGTCGCTTGGCTTGAAAGAAACAATCTCGGCTGCTCCTCACACCCCAGTGTAAGCCATGATTAAAGACTTTCCTTTACATCGAAAATACAACTTGCTCCTATAGGAAAGGATAACTTGCAACATTCACAAATACATGTATCAAGGCTCCCATCGCTTCACAGGAGTTTAAGTAGACATGTAAGTCACAGGAAATTAATGGCTGTGTAGTACAGGGGGGTTAGGGGACTGGGCACTCACTTGGGTCTAATCTCTTCAACCTGGGAATTAAAATAAGCATTTCAGCTGAATTTTCACTGTTAAATCCCCATGGTTTGGTAAATAAATGTCCCGAGCTATTATTTCAGGAATTTATTTAAGTGACCTAGCATTTTAGCAGCCAGACATTTCCAATTTGTAACAAGATCAACAGGAATATCCTATTCCAACACCGGCAGTAATGATTAAACAATTAAGTACAAGCGAGGTTCTATGTCAACACAAGAGTCTGAATTAGGTACAAATGGCGATGAAGTAACTCTCAGTTAATCTACTGAAATAAAATGCAACTTTTGCAGTTTATGCTGTTTATTCTACTGCCGTATTTATAGTACCCAGGACCCCAATTAGAGAACAACTCTGATCACTATAACAATTTCATGTAAACAAAGTTCTTATGGTGCCAGGAGGTCCCCGCCCCCAAACTCTTACCTTAAGGGGTTAAACCAGGCCTGTCCAGCCTGTGCCCCCCTAGATTTTGCTACATGGAGTTGTAGTTCAGCAACATCTGGGGGTCGCAGGTTGGACAGCCCTGGGTTAAATTGTTCTCGAACGGCTCATGAACGATTCCCGAACGGTTTAACTCCAAAAATTGCCTCCAGCACGAATCTCCAGCACGGCTTTCTTTTCTTTCCTCCACTCTGTGTGTGATGTGATGGAGACTAATACATGCATGGAACGCTAAGCATCCTTGCAAACATGCAAAAGAACCAGAGGGCACGCAAGCACAGAGCTACATGTAGGCACAACATTTGAAGGCGTCCCCTGCACCCCACTTCCAAAATAAAGCTGCTAAAGTAAACTTAATCAATTTATCTAGTTGCTGATCTAAAAACATTAATATTTGACAACTGTATATGTATGGTGGGAACTTGTGATTACAGGGAGTGTTTGCAATTGTGTAAATGCATGACGTGGTTTAAGGTTAGAGAGGGCTTGATGTCAGACATATATTACATAGAGTGTTTAGTGTTAAGATTAACAGCTTCAGAGCTGGAAATTGTAGTATTTTAGTTTAGCCCTGGAGTTGGGATAAATTTAGTATTGGGGTTCAGGGGGTGTTCAGTTTATAATAGGAGTTAAACATAGGATTAAGGTAAAGGGTTTATTTTCAGGTTAAGGCTTTGAGTGCTGGAGTTTGAAGTTTTATTTATAAAATATTCACCCTACTATGTATTCTATAGACTAGTCAGACTGATAATAATATAGCTGCAGGAGCTGTCATACAGTGTGCATCACTCAGCATTTCCTCTGCTCCTCCTGCAAGGCATTTCCTGTGTGAGAGGCTGTTAGTGGGCAGATGGGAAGTGATTCCTTCCACTTCCTGTCTTACACCTTCTGTAACGGTTCCTCTCTGCTAATAAGGGTGACTGGACTACAGAGGACACTAGCCAATGCTCTTGGTACTTGTCTCTCACCAACAGCCTATTTAAAGGGACACTATAGTCACCAAAACAACTTTAGCCTAATGAAACAGTTTTGGTGTATAGATTACACCCCTGCAGTCTCACTGCTCAATTCTCTGTCATTTAGGAGTCAAATCACTTTCGTTTCTGTTTATGATGCCCTAGCCACATCTCCAATGGCTGTCACTCACATAGCCTGCATGACAAAAATGGTTTCATTTTTAAACAGATGTTAAATAATGCTGTACTTTACTGAAACACCAGAAGCAGAACAGTGACAAAACCCCCCTGTTTTATGTGTACCAGTGCCCTATTCGTATGCTGTTTGAGCATTTGACACTATTCCCTTATTTATTTTGTTTTGCCGACCTAATCACCAAACACCGACCACCCTCCTGGCTTGTTAACTTGAAACAAACCACAAGAATGTAGTGTTCTCTTTGTGTGGCCGCCGTTTGTATAGCCAAACGCCACGTGGTGGAGAAAACAGCGGCCATCTTGTCGCACGAGCGTAGGCAGCGGGAATTGGTCGTCGAGCGCATGGAACTCTGAGGCGTCTACTCGACGACCCGAACACCAGTCAAAACGCACAAACGCCTGCTTCTGGCTGCGGCAAGCTAGGAGCACCTGGTTCGACAGGTTTGTTCGACTGAAACTACCAAACCATTACTATACTATGAGCCAGGGGATTCACTACCTTTTTATTGATTTTCTCCACTTTCTGTTCGTATGAAAGCACACAAACTAGACCGAGCCTTATAGCTAAAAGCATGGAACTAATTCCGGACAGACTTATTCAGAACCGTCAGTGACATTCTTTAACCCCATGGCGATTTGACTGTGTTCGTGGGATCTGAGCACTTTTCGGATATATTGAGCGCTCAGATCCAAGCTATCTGGGGATAATTTGACTATGGGGGTTCGGTTATGTGGAAGATGATTTTATGTATTTTAAAGTGTATTGTGAAGTTTATAACTTGGAAATATTTTCTGTATCTGGAGATAATTAAGTTTACTATGGCCACTTAACCCAATTATCTCCAGGATAGAGAGGAGGGATTTTACTGTTTATGTGGGAGTGTTTTATATTGTAATTGTATGTTGATTGGTTACTGTAATTTTGTCACTATCCTCCACAAGGTCCATGTGGGAATATACCTTGCTGGAGGACTTGCATAAAAGGCCAAGCTGTGGCCACCACTAAACAGATCGTTTTACCCCTTCATGAAGTCTTGGCTCATGTTTGGGGGATTGGGAGCTATAATTCACTACACCTTCTACTACACTTGGATTTCGGGAGATTCTGCACGGATACACTCAGCTAGAGTATAGGGGATCCGTTAAAAGGACCGGCCGGAAGAAGATGGTGGCGAGGGACAAGTTCAGGTAAGTAAATCTCCTCTATCCCTGCCCCCCACATCCCCTGCCACCAGACCACCAGTGGCGATGTCACCTTCGGAGGTCTTTGCAAATGATGCAAAATCCCCAGACAGTGACAGTGACACTTTAAGGCTGACATAGCAGCACAAAGAATTCAAGTTAAAATTTCATGGTGCCAAGGTCATCCCATCATTGACACAGAGTCTTCACAGAGCAGACTTTGATTACTGTGTAGAATGTCATAGGTCCTTGCGGACTAAGTAACAGTGTTACAGATCACTATTTCCAGTTAAATGAAAGCTACAAAGAATTCACAGGTGTTCATAGCAGCAGCATTTATCTATAATAACCCAATACTGCTAAATTGGTGTCTCTGTAATTAAATATTTCTGTCTTGCAGAATGTAATATGTCTTAGTGTTACAAAGAGGTCCCAGTAGACACTCTGTAGCACATTAGTCCTCTACTCCCTGACCAAAGTCTAATAAGAAAAGCTTAATTGCCACAATTCATAAATGTACACATTTCTATAGAGACAAATTGGGTAAAAAACATTCCAAAGGATATTTCACCTGAAGCATGTTGCAGATGATATGCATTAACATCAATTTAGTAGGTGACACGGAGACTCAAAATGTGTAAGAAATCAGCATTACTAAAATCCTTTCAAAAACAGTGATTCTGAAAAAAAAATTGCGAAGAAAACAAGACAGATCTCCCGATAACAACATATAGTGTAAGAGTGTTTATCCAATTAAATCGTGATAGAGTTTGAAATTCACCTGTTTCATACAAACAGCACTTAAAGGACCACTATAGGCACCCAGACCACTTCAGCTCAATGAAGTGGTCTGGGTGCCAGGTCCCTTTAGTGTTAACCCTGCAGCTGAAAACATAGCAGTTTCAGAGAAACGAGTTTGTTTTCCTGGCACTATAGTGGCCCTTTAGGATTAAGTGATATATTCAAAAATGTGGTGCTTTGAAAAGAATAGATTATAGCAGCCAAATTAATTACTGTGTTACGTATATTTATCAAAACAAAAATACTTGAGTAATGGAAAATCTGGATTTACTGCGGGTTCAAGTGCCATTTGTGTCATTTCAATTCAGTTGAGCGTCTAAGGGGCAGATGGAATGAGCTGTTAAAAGCTGAGATTAACTGCAACTTGTTACAACTATAGGAAGCAATGGAATCCCCATTTGCTGCAATTCCTGGCGAAAAAAAATGTAACACTTCCTTTGATGGCTCGAAATTGGTTAACTTCTGTTGTCAGTGTGGCTGCAACCAATTAATCGTAGTATGAGAAGAAGACAGGGTACAGTGGCCCTATCCTTTTAGTCTTACAATATAAAACATTGTCATCTTGTAGATAAGGTTATGTTTTAATTGCAGGTCTAAACACACAGCAATTTTACGTAATCAGTACAAGAGAAAATAAAGACAAACAAATATTAGCACAGGAATATATAGAAGAATGCTGGGCACAAAAAAAACTGGTCCTGAGCACTTAAAGTGACTGATCTTGTTCAAGAAGATCATTGGCCATATCAATAAACTAATCCAATTCACATTCAGCCAGGTCAGTCAGGGCCGTCTTTAACAAGGGGCAAACAGGGCAGCTGCCCCGGGCCCAGTTGCTCCTGGAGGGCCCAAAGCAGCTGCCCTGTGGGCCCCCTGCCCGCAGCCAGGTCTGAACAGCCCACCGGGATACTGAGAAATATCCCAGTGGGCTGCAGCAGGTGATGTAATCAGGGCCCCCGGCCCTTTAAGAGAGCTCCTGACCGAGCCCCTGTCTTCCGGCCTGCTGGGAGGAAGTGTTGTGAGGTCACTTCCTCCCATTTAACAGAGTGCCGCTGGGGAGGATTAGACATACATGGAGAGAAGGAGGAGGTACAGACCAAGACGAAGACTCCCATCAGTCTCAGCCATCCAGCTCCCACTGGACTACAGGGAAGACACACTTCTGTAAAGGTAAGGAGGGTGGCTAAACTATGTGAATTCATATGACTGTGTGTGTGTGTGTGTGTGTATGTATGTGTATCTGGCTGTATGTGTGTGTATCTCACTGTGTGTATCTCACTGTATGTGTGTATATCTGACTGTGTGTATATCTGACTGTGTGTGTATCTGACTGTGTGTGTGTGTATGTATGTTTATCTGACTGTGTGTGTGTGTGTGTGTGTATCTGACTGTGTGTGTGTGTATCTGACTGTGTGTGTATCTCACTGTGTGTACATCTGACTGTGTGTGTGTGTATCTGACTGTGTGTGTATCTGACTGTGTGTGTGTGTGTATCTGACTGTGTGTGTGTGTGTATCTGACTGTGTGTGTATCTCACTGTGTGTATATCTGACTATGTGTGTTTGTGTGTGTATCTCACTGTGTGTGTATGTATGTGTATCAGACTGTATGTGTGTATGTGTATATCTGTGTGTGTGTGTGTATATCTCACTGTGTGTATATCTGACTGTGTGTGTGTGTGTGTGTGTATGTGTATCTGACTGTGTGTGTGTGTATCTGACTGTGTATGTGTGTGTATCTGACTCTGTGTGTATGTGTGTGTATCTGACTCTGTGTGTGTGTGTGTGTATCTGACTGTGTGTGTATATCTCACTGTGTGTACATCTCACTGTGTGTACATCTGACTGTGTGTGTATCTCACTGTGTGTATATCTGACTATGCGTGTTTATGTGTGTATCTCACTGTGTGTGTATGTATGTGTATCTGACTGTGTGTGTATCTGTGTGTGTGTGTGTGTATCTCACTGTGTGTATATTTGACTGTGTGTGTGTGTGTATCTGACTGTGTGTGTGTATGTGTATCTGACTGTATGTGTGTATGTGTATCTGGCTGTGTGTGTGTGTATCTGAGTGTGTATGTATCTGTGTGTGTGTGTGTGTGTGTGTGTATCTGAGTGTGTGTGTATCTGACTGTGTGTGTATTTGACTGTATCTCACTGTGTGTGTGTATGTGTGTATCTCACTGTGTGTGTGTGTGTGTGTGTGTATCTCACTGTGTGTGTGTATCTCACTGTGTGTGTGTATCTCACTGTGTGTGTGTATCTGGCTGTGTGTGTATCTGTCAGTGTTTGTATCTGACTGTGTGTGTATATCTGACACTGTGTGTGTAAGTGTGTATCTGGCTGTGTGTCAGTGTGTGTTTATCTGGCTGTGTTTGTCTCAGTGTACATGTACCTTTGTGTCAGTGTGTATATGTACCTGTGTGTGTATGAGTGACAGTATGTGTAAGTGTGTATCTGTGCATGTGGCAATGCATACATCCCATCTAACATTGCACACAAATACAACCCTGCATTCCAACATTAACAATGCACACAAATACACCACTGCATGTGTATCTGTGTTCCTGTGTGTATCACTGTTTGTGTGAGAGTGCATCTGTGTGACAATGCATACATCTCAGCATTCCTACGCCAACACTGCACACAAATACATTTGTATTCGTGTATATATCTGTGTCAGTGTGTGTAAGTGTGTATCTGTGTGTGGATGTGCCAGTGTCTTTATCTCTGTGCGTGCACGTGTATTTATGTATGTGGCTGTGTGTGTATACGCCAGTCTTTGTCAGTGTGTCCAGATGTTTGCATGTATCAGTGTGCTAATGTGTATGTATATCTGTGAATGTATATCATTCATCAAGGCATTCAAACACAACATGCAACCACACAAACACACCCCTGAATTCAAACTCAAAAAGTATATAGAAACACATCCCTACACTTAAACACCAATACTACACCCTACATGCACACACATACTGTATACAACAACATGCTCACATTCAAATGCACAAACACTGCTCACAAATACAGCCCTGCAAGAATGGTCAAATGGTAGATCCCCAGCTGGCATAGCATCGTGGGAATTGTACAACAGATGAGGATCTATCTTTTCTCTGCTCTTGCGCTAGAGGGAAGGCTCAAAACAATGTCTTGCACCAGGGCACTGTCTACATTAGTACTGCCACTGTGTTGGGGTGGAGGGCGTGATTGCATGCCAGAGAGTGAAAGTTTCGGGGGAGGGCGAGGGATGGCAGGATCCAGGGGGCCCAAACAAATGCTTGCCCAGGGTCCAATCAAGGTTAAAGACGGCCCTGAGGTCAGTGCAGACAGAATATCCTTCAACCGTATCAATGAGGCAACCAGCAACCTTAAATGTCCTTCAATAAGGTCAGTGATATGGTCAGCTATATGAATGTCCTTCGGTAAGGTCAGTGATATGACCAGCGATCTGAATGTCCTTCAGCAGGGTCAGTGATATTGCCAGTGATCTGAGTCCTTCAGTAAGTCAATGATGTAGCCAGCGATCTGAGTCCTTCAACAAGGTCAGTGATATGGCTAGCAATCTGAATGTCCTTCAATAAGTATAGTGGTATGGCCAGCAATCTGAATGTCCTTCAGTATTGTCAGTGATATGGCCAGCAATATGAATGTCCTTCAGTAAGGTCAGTGATTTGGCCAGTGATCTGAATATCCTTCAGTACGGTCAGTGATATGGCCAGCAATTTGAGTAATTCCGTAAGATAAGTTATGATGGCCAGTCATCTGAATGCCCTCCAGTAAGGTCAGCGATATGCCCAGAGATCTGGGTGTCCATCAGTATAGTCAGTGATATGGTCAACGATCTAAATGTCCATCAGTATAGTCAGTAATAGTGATCTGAATGTTGTTCACTAAGGTTAGTGATTTGGCCAGTGATCTGAATGTTCTTCAGTAAGCTTAGTGATATGGCCAGTGATCTGAATGTCCTCCAGTAAGGTCAGTGATATGGCCAGCAATCTTAGTATTTCAGTATGGTTAGTGATATGGCCAGCGATCTGAATGTTCTCAAGTAAGGTCAGTGATATTGCCAGCAATCTGAATGTCCTTCAATCAGGTCAGCGGTGTGGCAAGCAATCTGAATGTCCATCACTAAGGTCAGTGATATGGTCAATTATCTAAATGTCCATCAGTATAGTCAGTGATATGGCCAGCAATGTGAGTCTTTAAGTAGGGTTAGTGATATGGCCAGCGATCTGAATGTTCTAATGTAAGTTTAGTGATATTGCCAGCGATCTGAATGTTCTTCAGTAAGGTCAACAGTGTGACAAGCGATCTGAATTTCCATCACTAAGGTAAGCAATATCAAAACATATGTGAAAGATGATTTTATGTATTTTTCATATGTAAGCTTATTTTATTAGTTTAGAAGGTTGTGGTTTTTACTAACTTTCTCTTTTTATCTATTTTTCTTTTTCAATTTATTTTTTTATATATATATGTGCACACTTGTGTACATATATACCTTGATATTCTGACCCCCTGAGCTTAAGGACTATCAACATTATAAATACTATTATGGGCAAAAGCCCTCAACTAAATCTCCTTCGTTAAGAACAATGGACTGCAAGTGAAACAGGAAGTGCATATCATGGAACGCATTTGGAACGCATGCGATACAGGAAGTAAAAAGCGGTGGAACGCACAGACCCGAAAGTCGTAGGCGGTGAAAGAGACATCATCTGTTTTTTGCTGATTGGTCTGATGGCAAAGGGGGCGGGTCTTAAATACCCGTTTTTTCCGCTCCAAAAGGCTTTTAAATGTATGTACAGTTTGTGATATTGTGAACTGCACCTGAGGAAGACGAGTTCAATCGTCGAAACGCGTTGTGCTGATGTTTATGCTGATTTTTCAAGACCTCAATGTAAGGTTTTTTATTTACAAGTAATAAATGTGATTTTTCTACTCTTCTAATTTGATGTTTGATTGCTCCATAATTCTTATATTCTGAGGACCAAACTTCATCCCTGGGAGTAATTTCAAGATCAAGTTTGAGACATTACATCTTAAAGTGATACTACTTGAACCAGTTTGTATACAGGCTCCGGCAAATGCTTATGACCCTCAAAGATTGAATAATATTGGGGTATTTATCTCCTTCATCACGACCACATATCCACTGATTGTGTTTGTATTTTCTAAAGATCTGTGGGTCTTGTACATTCGCTGCACACTATTTCTGTTTCAATGAGATGACCAGTGATCTGAATTATCTTCAGTAATGTCAGTGATATGACCAGCGTACTGAATGTCTGTCAATAAGGTCAGTGTTATGTCCAGTGATCTGAGTCCTTCAGTAATGTCAGTGATATGGCCAGCAATCTGAATGTCATTCGATAAGGTCAGAGATATGGCCAGCGATCTTAGTCCTTCAGTAAGGTTAGTGATTTGGACAGAGATCTCAATGTCCTTCAATAAGGTCAGTGATGTGGCCAGTGATCTGAATGTCCTTCGATATGGTCAGTAATTTGAATTCCCTACAGTAAGGTCAGTGATATGGCCAATGCTCTGAATGTCTTTCAGTAAGGTCAGTGATATGGCCAACAATCTGAAAATCCTTTAATAAGGTCAGTTATTTCGCTAGTGATCTGATTCTTTTAGTAAGGTTAGTGATTTGGTCAGAGATCTGAATGTCCTTCTGTAATGTCAATGACATGAACAGCAATTACCAGATTTTACTAATTTCATGATGTAAAGTCATGATTTTATAAAGGACACGGAGGCGAGTATTATGCTTTTCTCTTTCTTTTATTCTTCAGCAGCAAAAGAAAATATTGTACATATATTCCATGAAAAAGAAAAACAATTCAATCACATCACATCAATCATATCATAACATCTAAATGGTTAATCAGATACCACATATGAACCAATTAGAGTGTCCCCCTTACAACAAAGTCCCATGTGACCCTAAGCCACTCCTCTTTCTTTTGGTGTTGCTGATGGACACTCCAAAAACTCGGTAATGAAAAACAAACAATAATCGTGTAGAGAAAAACAGTGAATCCAATAGAAGATGACATCAAACAAGATCCAACAAAACTGGACGAAAACTGGCCATCCTCCATTCGCAGACTTGTGTGCATGCCTGAACCATTATGGCACTCCAATTAGGAAGCTGTAAGACAGAGAAACAAGATGGTAAAATATGGTCTTGGATAATATTTTTCCACGTTCATATTCCAAAACTATCTAACCTTAAATCTTTCTCAAGTTAGTCACTCAAATGGTAATAAATATCACATTATCACACGGCTCCAGTCCCATAACATACATAATATTCCCAAATGCGGGCAACTTACCTCTCCTGGGTGGGATAATACTCGCCTCCGTGTCCTTTATAAAATCATGACTTTACGTCATGAAATTAGTAAAATCTGGTAATTTTATTAAAGGACACGGAGGCTCCTATTATGCTAGTTCAAAGCTGTGTGATCATTGACGTGGAAAAATGAGAAACCGGACGGAAATAAAATTCACAGAAAGTGGATTCTCTCGACCAGTCGGCTGCTCGGAGAAGGTCTTCCAATTTACATCCTAATGAAAACGCTTTTGATGCCATCGCACCTCGCACTGAATGTGCTCCATATGTGGAAGTATCAATGCCTGCTGACGTCATGATCCATTTGACCCATCGAGATAGAGTGACTGTGGAAACCGGACGATGCGGTTGTTGAACTGCCAGGAATAGGTCCGCCCGTTGGGGATCTCGGACCGTCGACGTTCGTGCTTCATACTCTTTGAGGCAGGCTACTGGGCATAACTTACTGTTATGTGGAAAAACGGGGTAAAAAACCTTCGTGATGGACGTTTTTGTACGTCTCGATATATCAAAGGTCACCCCTTCCGGTGTATATGAGCGTGCCTGAATGTCCAATGCTCGTACATCTAAAACCCGTTTACAGGAGATGAGGCAAAGCAGCGTGACCAAATATGTGGTGAGTTGCTTGATCGACAAATCTTCGTTCTTCGGCCAACCTTCACAAAGTCGGAGAACGAGGTTCACATCCCATACCTCCGAATACCGAGGTCGTGATGGTAGTGCAAATTTTATGCCTCGTAGGAGTCGACACACCATCGGATGTTTCCCTGTTTGAATTCCATTCCAACCTACATGGCCTGCCGAGATAGCTGATCTATATAGATTAATTGTACGGTATGCCAAACCGTGGTCGAAAAGTGAAGTAAGGAAAGCCAGGACGTGACTCACAGTTGCAGATATGGGATCCACGTGTTGTTCCACGCACCAACCATACCATGCGTTCCAGGCATGTAAATATGATTTTCTTGTACCCGGGGCCCAAGCTCCTGCCAGGAGGTCCAAAGTCGTTTGTGGAACATTTGGGATGTCGTTGAGTCCCCTGAAAGGAGCCATGCCAAAAGCTTGAGGTGTCCCTGCAGTATGAGAGGGTGTGGATTGCCATCTGGGTCCAGGAGGGTGCTGTCGTGTACCGGCAGTAACCTCGGCAGGTCTATGGACAGTTCCAGGAGTGTAGGGAACCAGGGTCGAGACGTCCAAAAGGGAGATACGAGGATTAGAGATGTCCGTTGTCGTCTGAGGTGTAGCAAGGTCCGTGCGATGAGGGAAATTGGGGGAAACGCGTAATGTCTGGTGTTCGGCCACTGTTGTCGGAAAGCGTCCGTCGCTAGAGCCTCCGGATCCGGCCTCCAACTGAAAAACCTTGGTAATTGCGTGTTCAGCCGTGACGCGAATAGGTCGATGTCCAGCGGCCCCCACAGTGATTGCAAATGGCTGAAGATGGCCGGGTTCAGCCGCCAGTCGCTGGCATCCCGTAGATGTCTGGAGTTCCAATCTGCTACTACATTGCTCATCCCCGGGATGTGTTCCGCTTGAACTGATATGTTGCGGTTCAGGCAGAACTGCCAGAAATCCTTTGCCAATTCCGCAAGTATTGTTGACCTCGTGCCCCCGAGGTGATTGATATATCGAACCGCTGAAACGTTGTCCATGCGTAACAGGATGGAACAGCTGGTCGACACATTCAAAAGACTCCGTAAAGCAAACGAACCTGCCAACAGTTCGAGGCAATTGATATGAAGTCCCTGTTCCTCCATCTTCCTCCGGTGGAGAAAGGTCAAGCTTGCATCGGATTCCACTACGAGGTCCAGCGCGGCCATTCCAGGCTTCCATGTGTTGTAGCCACCATTTGATTTCGTCTTTGGCGGCACAGTCGAGAGGAACAGAGTCTGAGTATGAGTGCCCCAAACAAAGGTATTTTGCCTTTAATCGTTGAAGCGCTCTGTAATGTAGTGGTCCGGGGGAAATGGCCTGAATTGATGCCGAGAGAAGGCCTACAATCCTGGCCAACTGTCTCAAAGTAAGGACAGGACGTGTGAGCGTCCCCCTGAGCTCCTTTTTGATGGCCTTGACTTTGGTCGTCGGGAGTAGGAGCGTCCCGGTCACCGCATCTATGGTGAATCCCAGAAACTCTATAGTTTGCGAGGGTTCGATGATTGACTTCTCCCAGTTTATCAGAAAACCCAGATTTTACAATAGATTTCTTGTCCAGGAGGAATGTACTTGCAACAGAAACGGGTCTTGAGCCATGATGAGGATATCGTCCAGGTATATTATGAGCTGTACGCCCCTGCTGCATAGGAGGGCGACCACTGGTTTCATGAGCTTTGTGAAGCACCAGGGGGCCGACGAGAGGCCGAACGGTAGGCATCGGAATCGCCACATGGCCTTTCCCCAGCGGAATTGCAGGAAGTGATGGCAGTCGTCGGCCATTGGGACCGTGAGGTATGCGTCCTTCAAATCGACCATTTGAAGGACGCATCCTGTCCCCTGTGAGGAGGAGGTCCCGGAGTGAGTGTATACCCTCCATCTTGAAGTGGTGGTACGTGACAAACATGTTTAAAGGTCTCTAGTTTATGACTGGGCGAACGCCTCCGCCTTTTTTGGGTACTAAAAATAGATTGCTTAAGAAACCCGGTGTGCCAGGGGGAACAGAGTAGATTGCCCCTTTGGAGGCTATTGCCTGGACTTCTTGTGTTATCAACTCCCGGTACTGCATGGGGAACACCATTCGGCCGGGGGGTGCCAGTTGGGCCGGTTATTGTACGAAGTCTATAGAATAACCCCGGACCGTGTGAAGCACCCAGGCATCTGCAGTGATCATGTGCCATGCTTTGACAAAATTGCTCAGTCTGCCCCCCACCATAGTTAGTGTAGACATATGAGGAGGTAGTGCACTTACCATAAGGTCGTCGGCCATATGAAGAGCCTCTGGGTCCTCGGGTCTGCCACGGTCTGCCCCGAACCGGGAAGAATGGTGAGGCGTGTTTGGGTTCCGGGGGTGTGAATCTAGGTTGCACGGAGCCACGAGAGCCCCGGTATGATCCCCGGGGCGAGCGGCCAGGCAGACGGCCCCGATATCTGCCGGCCCCGCCAAAAACCCTCTGATGGAACACTCGCTTCATACTGGCCTGAGCCTTATCCAGTGCCGTAAAGGTGCCCACATAGGTGCCTAGTTCCTTTACAAAATTATCCTCGAACAGAAGGGCTTTAGCCTGGGGACCTGGTTCTGAGATGGCCAGGATATCCAGTTTAGGCTCAATTTTAATTAAAATTGCTTTGCGTCTTTCCGTGGCCACCGCCGTATTAGCATTGCCCAGGAGACACACGGCACGCTGGATCCACCCCCTGAGGGTTTCCAGGTCCAGCGGTGCACCCCCTGCCAACGCGATTTCGACCATATCGAACATCCTCGCAATCGGCCCAAGGATGTCCAATACCTTGTCCTGGCAGTTCCGCCAGGCAAAATCTAGGCCTTTCTTGGCCTTCCAGCCTGACTTGCCCAGAAATTGGGCGATCTTTGGGTCCACTTCCGGGGTGGCGCATGCCATATCCGGGACCGTGGGGCGAGGGCACTCTGCCCGTAGTTTGTTTCGCGCAACCTTATCCAGTGGCTTTCTGATGCGGGCCGCTATATATTTAGCCACGTGGTCCAGGGGGTACCATTCGGAGGACCTCGGGTGTTGTAGGGTATCAGGGTCGAACAAAGGTTCGCCCTGAGGGTCCACTAAGGCGGAGTCGTCAGCTCCGTTCTTACGGTCCGTGTCCGTGCCTGCGACGGAGCTATATTCCTGCAATTGAATCTCATTAGAGTCCTCACTATATTCCTCAGCGTCCTCCTCTTCGGACTCGCTCTGAGCCTCCTCTAGCTCCGATTCAGAGTCGGAGGATTCCATTAGGGCCTTAGCCCTCTTCCATTTGCTCACCGATTTTGACCGGTGGGGGGCTCTTCGTTGTGGTCCAACCACAGGTTCTGTGACAGGACATACCCTGTCCGTCTTTAAGGTTTTGGAGGCTAACTCGTCCAAATGACGAGATTTTTTAGTGGCCTTACGCCTACTAGGGGCCGCCGGCTTATTCTCTGGGGGGTTAGCCACGGGGTTAGTTGGCAGTTGCGTGGCTCTCATTGCCGTGGTTATGGAATGGGATAAATTATCCGACATGGACCCATGGCGGTAAATATGGCCTGAGTCACAGACTTAGTCATGGCCGCGTCAAGCAGGGAATGTAATTCCTCTGAGTCCATATGCTCCTCCGCTGTTTCCAACGCTGTTGGCATTTTGGGGCCTTGTAAGGAGGGGGTGGGTATGGTGGCCCTAGATGTAACGGCACCATAAGCACTGTCGTCAGCCTGCATGGTTGGGATGGACGGGCAGTAAAAAAATACAGGCACGGCTTAGAGTATACCCCTTTAACTACAACGTCTAGGATAGTAAACCCCCAATGACAGTGATGCAAAGAGAAATATTGTAGCAGGCAACAGGCACTAATGTGGGGCAAACACAACAGAAAATTGCACTGGACAAATAGACAAATTCAGCAAGCTCACCGAGTGTTCCCGCAGGAATAAGTTCCTAGGGAACACAGGGAGAGTTTGCCCAGCAACAGGGAGTAACTCCCGCCCCCAAACAAGCAGGATTGGCCGCGCTAGCCGAAGGAAGACAGAGAGGGAAAACGAAAGGAAAATACAGGGAGGGCAAAGCCCCAAAATTCACCAGAAAACCCAAAAGGATTAGAAAGACATGAAAAATAAACCTGAGGGAAAAAACGAATTAAAGTTAAATTGACTAAAACAACAAAAACTATAACTGTCAACAACAGAGTAAAGTTTTTGTACTTATCTGAGGCTGCAGCAGCAAAAGAAAGAGGGGTGGCTTAGGGTCACATGGAACTTTGTTGTAAGGGGGACACTCTAATTGGTTCATATGTGGTATCTGATTAACCCTTTAGCTGTTATGATATGATTGATGTGATGTGATTGAATTGTTTTTCTTTTTCATGGAATATATGTACAATATTTTCTTTTGCTGCTGAAGAATAAAAGAAAGAGAAAAGCATAATAGGAGCCTCCGTGTCCTTTAATAAAATCTGAATGTCCTTCAACAACGTCAATGATATGGCCAACAATCTGAGTCCTTCAGTAAGATTAGTGATATGGTCAGTGATCTGGGTCCTTCAGTAAGGTCAGTGATATGGTCAGCGATCTGAATGTCCTTCAGTAAGGTCAGGGATATGATCAGCAATCTGAATGTCCTGCATCAATTCAAAAACCATCTGCTGCATGTCTTCTTGATTGTTGGACACCAGTTCTTTCATGAGTAGTTGAATTAATATGGTGATTAGAAACTTTGCATTACATTTTTGTGACTTCCGAGTTAACAATTACTGTTCATTCATCATGTAGCTAGAATATACGCTGTAAACTTGACACAGAACATCCATGGAAACGAATTAAGGACTCAGGACAATGCAAGAAAAAGTTCAAGTCAAAACTAAAATGCATAAAAAATAAATTTAAGTCACAGCAAATAGGGGCATCACCTGATATAATGGTATGTGGACCATATTACACAACATACATGAACATACATGGGATGAATCATTTTCAATGATTCATCCCCCATTGAAAATTGGGCCTATTGTCAAACTTTCAGCTATTTGCAATGAACAAATTAAACAAAAGCAACAGAAATAGCTCAACACAACAAATGCTTCAAGTGGTTTCCCCAATTTCAACTGAAAATGCAACTTATAGTGACTTCTCCAGTCTCAAAATTATTCAACCCCAAAATAGAACACCTGATGCAACTAACCAAGGGTTGCATTAGTTGCATCAGGTGTGCTTGACCTGGAACACCTGAAATACCTGAAATGGCTAGGGGTTTGATGAGTGTCACGTTTGACTGCATGTTAGAAATGTGCTCAAAAGAATGGTCCACAAATTTAAGAGAAGAGATCATTGCCCTTCACAAACAAGGGACAGGTTACAAAAAGATGGTGAAGGCACAGAATGTTCCTAGAAACGTCGGTGGAAGCATAGTTTGCAAGTTCAAATTTAAAGGAACAGTGGTTACACTACCTGGATGGGGCAGAAAAAGGAAGCTATCAATGCCTACAAACAGATTTATGAGAAGGCATTTTGTAAAAAATATTGAGTGACTGCAAAAGACTGGCAACAAGAATTGATGGAAACAGACACTGAGGTTTCAGTGAGCACAGTAAGGTGCGTACTAAACGCAGAAGGTTTACATGTCAGAACTCCACGATGTACACAACTACTGACCCAAAAGTAGAAGAAAAGTCAGCTCCAAAATGCTCAAAATCATATAAATAAGCCACAGTTTGGGGATCCTGTTCTGTGGAGCAGTAAAACTAAACTGGAACTTTTCGGCCCCATTGATCAACAGTATGTCTGGAGGAAGAAAAATGAAGCATATGTTGAAAAGAACACTCTGTCAAGAGTTAAGCATGGTGGTGACTTGGTGATGCTATTGGGCTACTTTGCATCTTCTGGCACTGGAAACTTGCAACATGTGGAAGGCAAAAGGAACTTCATTGAAGTATCAGGAAATCCTAAGAAAAACATCATGCTGTTTGTGACTAAGGTGAAGCTTGGGCATCATTCGACCTTCCAACAAGACAATGATCCCAAATATACATCTAATTCCACCGAGGCTTGGTTGCAATCGAAGTCCTGGAAAATTCTACAGTGGCCATCACAGTCACCTGACTTGAAATCAAAGAAAATCTCTGGTGGGCTTTGAAGAAGGTGGTTGCAACACACAAACCAAATAATATTACTGAACTGGAGGCTATTGTTCATGACCAATGAGCTAAAATTCCTCACGAAGGCTCCCAGAAGCCGGTGTCTGGCTATACATCTCATTTGTAGCAGTTCAAAGCAGCAAAAGGGTGCTCTACTAAGTACTAAAGAGGCTTGTCATGAAGGGTTGAATAATTTTGACACTGAAGAAGTCGTTATAAGTTGCATTTTCAGTTAATTTTGGAGAAACCACTTGAAGCATTCGTTGTGTTGAGCTATTTCAATTGCTTTTGTTTGATTTGTTCATTGCCAACAGCTGAAAGTCTGTAAATTTTGACAATAAACCTGATTTTCAATAGGGGTTGAATAATTTTTGATTACAACGCTATAGGGTGGATAACAAACGCAGCATTAAAATAGCAAATGACAAGCTATGGTACTATATAATATATCTCAATAATAGATATATAATAAATCCCATTCAGTAAATCCATATAAACTCGTGTTATTGGAATACAGGATGAGCAAAGATCTCCGAAATATAAAACCTTCTAGACGACACTCACAGAGTTTAGATAAATATCTTGCAACACGTTCTTCTTATCATGTCCCAGACCACCCATATAGCACCTATCAGGATAGAACCGCTGACTCCACTGACTCATCCCTCTGGCACTACTGTACAGATGCCTCTCTCACAAACAGTTAAATGGCATATCATTTTTCTCTCCCAGCACTGGCAAATTATTCTTGCAGAGCAGACACTTTTTTTTTTTAAATGTATGCAAATGAATACACAGCTGCATGCAAATATATACAGAAGAGGGGGGTGGAATGATACACATGTATTTAGAGAGGAACGTAGCTAGTGATTTACATAGGTTATATGCACACTCTTTCAAATTGTAAAGATTCCCTATAGGTAGGCATGGTGGTTTATTCACTAAACTGTGATTGCAAAAACTCTCCAGCTTGATTAAAACTCGACTATTGGCGCCTAAATTAGTAAAATTGGCTTTCATTTCCCTATATGGATTTAACATCACATTGTAGTGAAACTGCATTGCAAAAATAAGGCACTCTGGAGATTTAAATTTACTATTGCGTTTCGTAATCTCCATTTGACTAGTTACCCTGGCCTGATTTAGCTGTTTAACAATTGTGACAGGAGAATTTAAAATTCTTCATTTCAGATATCCTTTCAGCTGGGATAATGTCACCTATCATCGTCAAATTTCTTCATCAGCTCTGAATTATTTTTATAATCTCCCATGTGCTGTGTACATTATTATTATTATTATTATTATTATTATCATTATTTATAAAGCACCAACAAGTTCCGTAGCACTGTACAATGGGTGGACTAACAGACACATATTTGTAACCAGACATGTTTGACACACAGGAACAGAGGGATGCTCAATGAGCTTACATGCATGAGGGATTGGGGTATAGTGACACAAAAGGTAAGGTTGCTAGGATAGTATTCATTGACACATATTTGTGTATTAGTAAGGATAAGTAGGTGGGAGCAGCATTGTGTAGAGATGTATAAGCAAGTGTCAGGATCTTAAATTGAGCCCTATATCTAACGGGAAGCCAATGGACGGACTGACAAAGGGGGAGGCGTGGGAGGTGCGGGCAGACAGGAAGATGAGCCTCACCGCCGCATTCATTGTAGACTGTATAGACTGGGTTCCTCACCATGGGGGAACGTGGGGACCTGTGCCAGGTCCCCCCTTATTGCAAAAAAAGTAAGACCAAAATGTTCTCACAGTAAATTGAGAGCAAGGTCCCTGGATATGAATCAGTATCTTATATAGAAGTGATAGAGAGCTATGGTAAGAGATCAGTAAATAGCAATTTTTTCATATTGCAACATTTTTATTATTTTTGCTATTGGTTACACGTACTCTTACCGTAGCTCTCTATCACTTCTATATAAGATACTGATTTATATCCAGGGACCTTGCTCTCACTTTACTGTGAGAATGATATTATTTTCACCCCCACCTCCTGCCTTATTGCACTAGCTACTGGGCAGCAATAGCTGCCTAGTCACTAGTAGTTTTAAATGACAGCATTCGCCTACCTGCGGCCTGCGTAGGTTTTAATGCATCGGGGGTAGGAATTGTTAATATTATTAGTAGTGCTACCGGCTCCCTCCTTGCTTTTTTTTTTTCTTCTGCATGCGCAGTTATATTCGTCCTAATGGACGAAAACTAATAATTTCTTATCAAATTCCGTCCGAAAAAAGAATGTTTAACGGAATGGACAAATTACATTTTTATTTAGTATGAATTCATTCGTAGGAAATTAAAATTTCACTGGTGCACATGTCTAATGATCTCAGCCAATCCAATGCTTTCCCATAGGAAAGCATTGGGGGGGCTAGTGTGCAAGCTTTGCAAAATGGCATGCAAACATCTTCTTATAGCATCTCCTCAATGCATCTTTTAAGCAAAGCGTGGAGACATTGAATGCCAGTGCTGCACATTGTGCAACACTGACCCAGGAAGCACCTCTAGGCAACTAGAGGTGTTACTAGGCACCACTGTAAAAACTCCATTTTCTCTGAAAGGCAGCATTTACATTAAAAAGCCTGCAGGGACAGGCTATAGACACCAGAGCAACTACATAAAGCTGTAGGTTGTCTTGTGACTATTGTCTCCTTTTAAGCAGTCACCATGGAAACCAATGTAATATCCTTGCCATTTGCTCCATTTTTTGAGCTTTAGGCTCATCACACCTGCAGCCCAATGTATTTTTTTTTTTTTTTTTTTTTAAATGATCATCACATAACAAAGAGTTCATTGGTTATTGCAGTTCAAATCTTGGTGGACTTTGCTCCCTGGATACAAAATAAGCAAAAACAGTGATAACTAATTGTATTTTATACAGCAGTATGTTTGCCTTCAGCGGGACTCCTTTTTGCATTGAGTAAAGTGGAAATTACTGAGTAGGCAGAGCCTCGAGGTCTAAAGAAATCCTTCCAGTTCAGCCCCAGAGTTCAGGCTCCTGTGGAGCTTGTATCTAATTCTGAAAATCTTCACACTTTTGCCCAACCATCATGTGTAATCTTTTATGCATGGGTACCCTGGCTACTGCTGAGGCAGTTGCTATGCAACAGATGATCCGACACCATAGGGCCCTGACATTAGTAAAAGCAAATTGGCCACAGGAGCACTAATCTACCATGAAAAGCAGTTGGTGATGCACTTTTCCTTGAAAAGGGAACGTAATCAACAAGTACAACATCCTCAGGACGTGTCTATAATATTGTGTGCTACAGACTTGCCAGGAAGATGCAACCCTGCATCTTAATCCCCCATCATCCCCTGTCCAAAATCAGCCCGTTAGAATATGCATGCTTTGTGTATGCATTTCTGTAATACTGAAAACATTACAGCAGTGTAATCACTTATTGTTATTCATGTTGCCTCTGTGTGCCGTGCAGATCAGTCATGCTTTCAGGAAGAAATAAGCTGGCAATGCAATCAGTATGTCTCTGTCTCTGTCTGTGTGTTGATTGATGCTTCCTGTGTCTTTCTGTGCAGGTGATGACACATCTTTACCAGTATCATGTGCAGTGTTTGGGACACAATGTATCTGTGAATTTCTATAAAAATGGGCCACATTTCACTACGATTCACTGCGCCATATACACAAAGGAACAAAACTTCGACTCCATGTCGGGCAGTTGACGTAAAAAGCAAAGGAAGTTTCCAGTTAATAGCCACTAAATTGCTCCGTATATATATATATATATATATATCGGAAGAAGCCTGTGGAGGCGGGCGAAACGCGTCACACAGACGTCATTGGAGGGCGGACCCGGAAGCGATGACGTGACCGGACTGCAACCAGGAAGCGTTTTCGTATACACTTGTTTTATGCTTTTATGTGGGTGACTCTGCGAGTTTATACCCACCATATCCAAAGTAAGGGTTTTTAACTTTTTTGTACAATAAATCAATCGTGATATTATTCAATTGGAGGTCCTGCCCTTCTTTCTCTTACACACAGCATAACGGAATCACCAGTTGACATATCCTTTGGATTATCCTGCAGTGTGGGGACATCCCCTCTTCTAAAGAGCCTTACAAACCCAGAGCCAGGGGTGATAGGGCTCTGGGACATGTGAGTTTTTCTCCTATAACTCCTATCTTTCATATTACCATTACCAGATGGTCTGCACTATTATTTGTTTTCTTTATGTTTACAGATTTATTTAGCGCGTTTTTTGGTAACTATATATATATATATATATATATATATATATATATATATATATATATATATCTGCCAATGGCACATGTGGTCTAATTGCCATTTTAAAAAGAGCCACTTATGGCCAAAAATATACCTCAGGATAATGTTGATAAAATCTAGAACAGGGGTAGGCAACCGTCAGCAATCCAGGTGTTATGAACTACATCTCACAGAATGCTCTTGCATCAAGGGAGCATGGGCCTCCACATGGGTGGGGGGCAAGAGGGGGCACTTGCCCCCCCTCCCGTGGATTTTTAAATGTGCCCCCTCCCCACAGGCAATTTTCCCTCAGACTGTGACAGCTCAGAAGGAGGGAGGTGCTGGGGGCAGGAGGGAGGTTCATGAGACGAATTAAGACTGCCGGGGGGGGGGGCAGAGGGAGCACTGTTAGTCCCTGATAGTGAATGAGCTTGTGTATGGGTGTGTCTAATAGTGAGTGTGCTTGTGTGTGTGTGTGCCTGATAGTCAGTGAGCTTGTGTGTGTGTGCCTGATAGTGAGTGAGCTTGTGTGTGTGCCTGACAGTGAGTGAGCTTGTGTGTGTGTGTCTGATAGTGAGTGAGCTTGTGTGTGTGTGTGTGTGTGTGTGTGTGCTTGATAGTGAGTGAGCTTGTGTGTGTGTCTGATAGTGAGTGAGCATGTGTGTGTGTGCATGTGTGTGTATGTGTGTGTCAGTGAGTTTGTAGTGAGCATGTGTGTCAGTTAGCTTGTCTGTAGTAAGCATGTTTGTGTGTCAGTGAGCTTGAGTGTGTGTCTGAGCTTGTCTGTAGTGAACGTGTGTGTGTGTGTGTGTGTGTGTGAGAGAGCTTATGTGTAAGCAAGCTTGTATGTGTGAGCTAGCTTTTCTGTAGTGAGCATGTGTGTGTCAGTGAGTGTGTCTGTAGTGAGCATGTGTATATGTGTCAGTGAGCTTGTGTGTGTCAGTGAGCTTGACTAGAGTGAGCATATGTGTCAGTGAGCATGTGTGTGTGTCAGTGAGCTTGTCTTTAGTGAGCATGTGTGTCAGCAGGCTTTTCTTTAGTGAGAATGTGTGTGTGTCAGTGAGTTTGTAGTAACCATGTTTGTATCAGTGAACTTTTCTGTAGTGTTCATGTGTGTGTGTCAGTGAGCTTGTGTGTGTGTGTGTGTCAGAGAGCTTGTCTGTAGGGAGCATGTATGTGACAGTAAACTTAGGTGTAGTGAGCATGTGTGAGTCAGTGAGTTTGTCTGTAGTGAGTATGTGTGTGACAGTAAACTTTAACAGTGTGTGTGTGTGTGTGTGTAATATGTTTGTGTATCAATGAGATTGTCTGTCTGCTTGTGTCAGTGAGATTTTCTTTGTCTGCTTGTTAGTATGCTTACTATATAATAAAATGTGTTTGCACTGACAGAACCAATATTTTGAATTAGAAAAATAAATAAACCAAAATATATATATATATATATATTTATATTATATATGTGGTATATTTATTTTTCTAATATATACATATATTAGACATATTAGATACACACATATATATATACTGTATACACATACACACACACACATTCATACCATTTTTTTCCAGGGCTGCTTTGTATCCCTACTCCAGCCTTGCAAAAAGTCATTACAATTATGCCCCTCCCTCCCCCTGGAAAAATTCCTGCGGATGCCCATGCAAGGGAGATGTAGTAAACAACTACAGCAGGGAGTGTCCTTTAACCATTGCTAGTCATTTATGAATAGTGTGTAGAAGTGACAACTGGAATTGTGCATTTTAGGACAAAATGGTCAAAATGAAAAAAGTCTAAAAATGTTCCTTACTGATCTGTAGCCCCATGTAAGAGAAGCACAGTTTAGTGGAAAGGGGCCTTGACAGGGCTAGAAGGCGGGCCTAGGCGGAAGGTATGTAGGAATTGATGTGCACCTCCTGCTGTTAAAGAAGCGTCCTTCCATGTATCTCCTTCTGAAATATGCAGCAGATGATAAATCAGTCCTGGTCATTCAGTTAATACAATCAATATATTTGCCAAGCAGCATACAGATGAGTTATTTCAAGCTGCATAGGGCACATTCCCGTGATGTCAGATGCTCCTGTATGCCAGGGTGTAATAGTTTCTGGAGAGGAGTGTGCATGTTTATCAGTGGTGATAGTGGTAGGGAGCCAAGGACCAAATCTGAATAGCGTAGAGTGGGGAAAACAGACTGTATCTCCTATCATGCTTATAAAGTTCATCCACCTCTGACAAATACAATGTTTTGTTGCCAGGATTATATAACTGCTTTGATTGATTGGTGGGCATAGCACAATCTGACCATATGGTGTGGCCAAGTCTCCCCAAACCAGAGCTCTTTTGTCATCCAAAACCTGCCTCCCATCCCCGCTATTGAAGAGATCAGAAAACTTCTGCCTTGTCTGTACAAAACTTTGTAAAAACAAAGAGAACATTACCTGCGCTCTGGCCTAAAACCCTATGTACATTTAAACACAATGGAGGCTCTTTAGTTCCAATGGCCATTTGATGATATCAGCCAATAATCTTCAATGAGGCAGGAAGCTACTGCTGCTTTAAGCGTGGTGATTTATCTTTGTGTTTGTACAAAACTTTGGGTGTTAGGAGAGACCCAGTTTTTGGCAAAATACTCTAACATGGGTGAAAAGAAATGGGTTATGGAAACCAATTCACCATAACCACTACAATAGCCATGCATGCTCGGCAGCACTGGATTATAAACTAGTTACAGTTGCTTTGAAACAAATGTACACTGTTCCTTTAAGCAAAATCCAATCATTTTCTCTGTAACATTTGCCATTTCTCTCTGTTTTCATATCCTTTCTCTACTTTTTTCATATCCTTTTAATGTTTACAGGCTGGAATAATATTGCCTTGACTAATAAATTCGAAATCATCAGATATGCTATATTTTTTTTCTTTCTTATCCTGAGAAATGTCAGCAAGGGATGGATTGCTTGTCACATATAATGCTACTCCAGCCTTGAGAAAATTTCATCGCCGACTCGAGGTGTGAGAAATGTCTCCTACTAAGCACAATAATAGGTATTTATACTTACCTGGATAACTAAACAGCGTATTCACTCTGTGCTAAACTTACAATGCAGAAAAACAAACAACACTTAATGATTCACTAAAATATATTTTACAAAGGAGTCCCTTTCCCATATCATAGTAAAATCAGCATAATGAAAATATTTATTATATATTAATTATTATAGGGTTAGCATATATTATAAAAGGGGAGCTGGTGGACTTCAAGTTAATATAACTGATGAATATAATAAGCACATAAGAATAATTTCTAAATCTGTGAGTTTTCCTGTAAGTAAAATTTAGGACTACTCAACCCTACGTAGACCCTAAATCACGAGGAATTGGTCATCTCTGCACCTGTTCCTTTTCACCTGTGCAGGAGATTTCTGTTATATCGATGCAAAGATATTCTGCCTGTTCTCTCTAATAAACATTGTGGACACTGAGCTATGATATTGTATCTACAGCTCTCTACCAGTGCAGAGACAAATGATAAAGAAAGATCATAGAGAGATATATGCGACCTTGGATCGGGGGATAACATATCTACTACACACTGATCACCTGTAATAAATACATGCAAGGAAAGCCTGTTATTGACATGGGAGAGGAGACAAATATCCCCCTATAAACCAATTTACATAGTCTTTAAGTTTGGATAATGTATATCCTCTCCTAATCTGGTATTCAATAAGATGTTATCCATCCCACCCAGCCAGGTTTTGTTCTCTAGTGTTCTGAATCCAGGATGGCAATGGACATGCCCCTTTGGATGGGTTCGCCTATCATCAGCATTGTCAGTGAGTAACTGTGTGACACCCTACTGGTTTGTTTTCTTAGACAAGAACTCAGTTGCAGTAAAATTACAAATCCCTTGCAGACACGACCTTCCTATGTGCCTGAGAGTGATGGGAACCTCGGAGATTTATGAGGGCATGGGTACCTTTATTTACAGAGGAATCAATGAAGCCAGAAGGGGCAGGCAGGAAGCAGTGTCAGGCAATCGGATGGTCAGGGCTGGCAGCCAGACTGTATTTACCGCGAGGCCAACAAGGCATTTGCCTTGGGCGGCACTTACCAGGGGGCGACAAAAAACGCCACCCCTAAATGCCCAGCCAAATGCCTTGTTAGCCTCATTTTAAAGGGGCCCAAGAGCTGGCTGGCCACCTTTGCCCCCTCCACCGGGGTGGACAGTTCTGTCCCTGGCAGGTGGTCGGGCGTGCAAGCAGGGAGCAAGGGTGCTGAGGTTTTCCTGCTCAGCTCCCTCGCGTGCCGCAGAGTAGTGCCGGGAGCTGGAATATGACTTCGTATTCCGGCTCCCAGCACGAGTCTACCGTGCTAGCAGCAAGTGCATGCAACATTAGTCAATGCTTAATGGATGCAGGACGAGTCTACAAATGTGAAGCATAGAAGATATCAGACCTTTCTTCACATGTCTTTGGTCATCCAGTTCTTGCTCTCACAAATGGTTCCAGGCTGGCTTGGCTGGTTGCTTCCTTCCTGATTTTGTTCCTGAACTTGTTCCAGGCTGGCTACGCTGGTTGCTTCCTTCCTGATTTTGTTCCTGAACTTGTTCCTGGGTATTTTGGAACTTTCTGATATCCATCTGCCATGATGCTTTGGATCTCGGTTATCGTTGCTGAGCTTATTACTACCCTGAGCTCTGGAACATCTACAGATGCTGACCATGAGCTGCCTACCCTAACCTTCAGCCTTTCGAACATGTACAGTAATCGGTTCCCTGTCTATTGTCACAGCATAGTTTAGAGAATAAAAGACCTAATGGTGTTGTCTAGAGCTTCCAAATCACACACAGAAGAGAAAATAGCACAGTCAGTAAAAAAGGGGGACAAAACCTTTTTTAGATACATAAATGAGAAAAGAAAAGTAAAACAAGGATTAGTTAGATTAAAAACAAAAGAAGGAAGGTATGTAGATGAGGATAAAGGTCTAGCTGACTGCCTCAATGAATATTTTTGTTCGGTATTTACAGATGAAAATGAAGGAAAGGGACCTCAGTTAAGAAAAAGGATAAATGAGTCATTTATTACACGTGAGTTTACAGAGGAAGAGGTTCTATTTCAACTGTCAAAAGTAAAGACAAATAAGTCAATGGGACCTGATGGAATACACCCAAAGCTATTAAAAGAGCTTAGTGGTGTACTAGCAAAACCATTAACAGATTTATTTAACCAATCATTGATAACAGGAGTAGTCCCAGAAGATTGGAAGTTAGCGAATGTTGTGCCCATTCACAAGAAAGGTAATAGGGAGGAGTCGGGCAACTATAGGCCAGTAAGCCTAACTTCAGTAGTGGGGAAAGTGATGGAAACCATGTTAAAGGATAGGATTGTTGAACATCTAAAAACACATGGATTTCAAGATCAGAGACAACATGGGTTTACTTCAGGGAGATCATGCCAAACTAATCTTATTGATTTTTTTGATTGGGTAACTAAAATTATAGATCAGGGTGGTGCAGTAGACATTGCTTACCTCGATTTCAGTAAGGCTTTTGACACTGTTGCACATAGAAGGCTTATCAACAAACTACAATCTTTGAGTTTGGATTCCAATATTGTTGAA
This sequence comes from Pelobates fuscus, assembly GCF_036172605.1. Taxonomy (NCBI): domain Eukaryota; kingdom Metazoa; phylum Chordata; class Amphibia; order Anura; family Pelobatidae; genus Pelobates; species Pelobates fuscus. The sequence continues at coordinate 24,808,222 of NC_086323.1, forward strand.
TGGGTAAGGCAGTGGCTGAGTGACAGGCAACAGAGGGTTGTAGTCAATGGAGTATATTCGAAGCTTGGGCTTGTCACCAGTGGGGTACCTCAGGGATCTGTACTTGGACCCATTCTCTTTAATATTTTTATTAGTGATATTGCAGAAGGTCTTGATGGTAAGGTGTGTCTTTTTGCGGATGATACTAAGATATGTAACAGGGTTGATGTTCCAGGAGGGATAAGCCAAATGGAAAATGATTTAGGTAGACTAGAAAAATGGTCAGAGTTGTGGCAACTGACATTTAATGTGGATAAGTGCAAGATAATGCATCTTGGACGTAAAAACCCAAGGGCAGAGTACAGAATATTTGATAGAGTCCTAACCTCAACATCTGAGGAAAGGGATTTAGGGGTGATTATTTCTGATGACTTAAAGGTAGGCAGACAATGTAATAGAGCAGCAGGAAATGCTAGCAGAATGCTTGGTTGTATAGGGAGAGGTATTAGCAGTAGAAAGAGGGAAGTGCTCATGCCATTGTACAGAACACTGGTGAGACCTCACTTGGAGTACTGTACACAGTACTGGAGACCCTATCTTCAGAAGGATATTGATACCTTAGAGAGAGTTCAAAGAAGGGCTACTAAACTGGTTCATGGATTGCAGGATAAAACTTACCAGGAAAGGTTAAAGGATCTTAACATGTATAGCATGGAGGAAAGACGAGACAGGGGGGATATGATAGAAACATTTAAATACATAAAGGGAATCAACACAGTAAAGGAGGAGACTATATTTAAAAGAAGAAAAACTACCACAACAAGAGGACATAGTCTTAAATTAGAGGGACAAAGGTTTAAAAATAATATCAGGAAGTATTACTTTACTGAGAGGGTAGTGGATGCATGGAATAGCCTTCCAGCTGAAGTGGTAGAGGTTAACACAGTAAAGGAGTTTAAGCATGCGTGGGATAGGCATAAGGCTATCCTAACTATAAGATAAGGCCAGGGACTAATGAAAGTATTTAGAAAACTGGGCAGACTAGATGGGCCGAATGGTTCTTATCTGCCGTCACATTCTATGTTTCTATGTTTCTATGTCCACCATATACGCTAGAGCAGGGCTAGGCAGCCCAAAGCACTCCGGATGTTGTGGACTACATCACCCATAATTGAGAATGGTGACTATTTAGGTGAAGCATGACTGCTCTTTTACAGACGTAGCACACTGAGTTGACTTTCTCTGCAATGGCGAACCCACCAGTGTTTCATTCAACTTTTATTTTTATACAAGCAGCGTTATAGATAGTATGACAAAGTGACACCTCCCCTAATTAACAGAGACATTCTGCTATTCCTTGTCTATTATCCTCTTCACCCTCTAATAGACAATATGGATGGTGTTGTACCTATTGTATTTTTATAGCGTTTAAACAAAAAAAATTCACTGATCTACATTATCTACCTTGCCATGCTTCTGCCATGCAATACTGTATGTTAGATCATGAAAAAAGCTTCTACCTAATGAGTAGTTATCCTCTTTGAGAAGCGTATAGTATGCTCCTCTTAAGAAATAACAGTGACACCTTCAAAAAGAAATGTCATATAAGCGTCTATGTAATGACTAATATGCTCGGTTTGAATACTTCTCTAGTTCTTGTTGCTGTGTAAGTTAAACAAAAACTACTTTGAATTCACAGTGAAATATTAAATTAAGCGGGTATGCCTTGGGTACGGTTTTGTAAAGAAAAAGAACAAACATCTAAAATAGTTCAATAGCTGCTCAACTGTAAAATCAATTATTTTACTAGAATGTTCCCTTTATTTTTGTCTTTTTTACAAGTCTGATATGGTCTCATTTATAGGCAGGCGCAGCACATTTTATTACGGAGAGAGCGACAGGGAATATATATTAGAAGTTGTTGTGCGAATGGTTACTGTGTTTTGTGTATGTGTGTGGTGGCTGTAAGTGTTGTATCTGTCTGTGTGTGATGTGTGTGGCTGTGTGAGTAGTTATATGTGAGTTGTTATATGTGATGTGTGTGGCAATGTGAGTAAATGTGAGTATTTGGGTGGCATTTAGTGAAGTGTGCGGCAGTGCATGAGGTGTGCGTGGGGACCTGTAAGTGAATTTTATTGCTGTGTGTGATGTGTGGGATGTGTTTTGCTGTGTGTGGGTAGCTGTGAGGGCTGTGTGTGAAGATGAGCGTGCTTTAACCCCTTAACGCCGTTACGACGTGCTATGCCGTCACGGATTAAGTGGGCTTTAAAGCCGTTGTGACGGCATAGCATGCCGTAACGGCTGAAGCCCCTAGAGCGCCCGGTATACTTACCTTACCGGCGCTCCGCTTCGGGAGGACTGCCTCACAGCCCAGGCAGCCCTCCCCACGGCAAATCAGGCCCCCAGGGGCCATGTGATCGCTCTCAAAGAGCGATCACATGGCCGCCTATAGCTGGCTGGGGATCTGCCAGCAGGGGGACTGTCTAAAATATTAGACAGTCCCCCTGCTGGTAGGAGGTGTAAAAAAAAATATTAGACAGGTTATAAAATAAATTAAATGCATTGTTATATATATAATATATGTATATATATAATATATATAATATATATGTATATTATATATATTTAACGTCATACATAGTGTATTTTAATACTAATATAAGTTCATATATTAGTATTAAAATACACTTAGAATGACGTTACATATATATAATATACATATATTATATATATAATAGATATATACACATATATTATATATGTAAATACGTATAATTACAATAATAAATAAATAAAATAATAAAAATAATAAATAAAATATCGAAACAAAATGTAATATAAATTATATATGCATATGTAATTTCATTCTAACTGTATTTTGTTATTAATATATATATATTGGTAACAAAATACACTTAGAATGACATTCTATATATATATATATCTATATATAAAATGCAAATAACCGCAAATATATATATATAGATAAATACATATAATTACATAAAAGATTACATTAGTATACACGTAGAATTTAAATACCTATAAATGCATATATATTAAAATTCTACGTGTATATTTAAGTAATCTTTTAACATAATTAGGTGATTTGATTAATTAAAATTTGATTGACATACCTGACAACACAGGGAGAAAGTGCTGAGAATTTAATTCGCAAGCACTATATTTGACCCTGTAACTCTCCAAGACAACATAAAACCTGTACATGGGAGACTTCGCTGAACTCAAATATTAGTGTTTCAAATTGGTAAATTGTATTACAACAATGATATTTTAAGTAAAAGTGACGTTTTTTGCATTTTTTACAAACGAACGGCACTTTTATGGACTATATTATTGTTGTAATATGTTTTACTGTTTTAAAACATTAATATTTGTGTTTAGTGAAGTCTCCCGAGAATAACAGTACCCCCCCATGTACAGGTTTCATGGTGTTTTGGAAAGTTAGAGAGTCACATATAAGGCTTGCATTTAATTTTTTTGACATTGAAATTTGCCAGATTGGTTATGTTGCCTTTGAGAGCATATGGTAGCCCAGGAATGAGAATTACCCACATGATGGCATACCATTTGCAAAAGTAGACAACCCAAGGTATTGCAAGTGGGGTATGTCCAGTCTTTCTTAGTAGCCACTTAGTCACAAACCCTGGCCAAATATTCGTTTTTTGCTTTTTTAACACAAAAACAAATATGAACGCTAACTTTGGCCAGTGTTTGTGACTAAGTGGCTACTAAAAAGACTAAACATACCCCACTTTCAATACCTTTGGTTGTCTACTTTTTCAAATGGTATGCCATTATGGGGGTAATTCTCATTGCTGGGCTACCACACCGTCTCAAAGGTAACATTACCAATCTGGCAAATTTCTATTTGAAAATGGAACGTTCTATAATTGACCCTGTAACTTTCCAAAACACCATAAAACCTGTTAATGGGGGATACTGTTGTACTCGTGAGACATCGCTGATTACAAATATGTGCATTTTTGTGCAGTAAAACAGTATTATGACATTCACAGCTAAAATGTCAGACGGAAATACAAATTTAAAAAGAAATCTTATTTTCTCAATTTTTTTTTACATTTTAGTCATAATGAATTATGTTCCATATATGAATAGTTAATGATAAATTAAAGCCCTGTTTCTCCTGAACAAAATGATATATAATAAGTGTGGGTGCATATAATATGAAAGAGGGGAACTACGGGTGAACAGACATATAGCGCAAATTCCAGTTTTTGTTTACGTTTTGTTTTGATCAGAATGTGCACTATTGACTCCGTCCTGAAGGGGTTAAGTGAGTGGGGAAGCTGGGATGGGAGTGATAAGTATGCTGAGAGAAAGGAAGGTATAGGAGGTGATATGAGGAGGGATGGAAAGGATGGTTGGGGGTGATAGGAGGTTGTGGAGAAGAAAAAAATTAATTGAAGTTAGAGCAGGTTCAGGTGGGAGGGAGTAATCAGGGGAGGAGATAGGGGCAGAGATGTGTTGGAATGATAGGAGTATGGGAAAGAGGGAAAGACTATATTTAATAGAAGAAAAACTACCACAAGAGGACATTAAATTAGAGGGGCAAAGGTTTAAAAATAATATCCAGAAGTATTACTTTACTTTACTGAGTGGGTAGTGGATGCATGGAATAGCCTTCCAGCTGAAGTGGTAGAGGTTAACACAGTAAAGGAGTTTAAGCATGCGTGGGATAGGCATAAGGCTATCCTAGCTATAAGATAAGGCCAGGGACTAATGAAAGTGTTTAGAAAATTGGGCAGACTATGTTTCTATGTTTCTATGACGGCTGGGAGTGGTGAAAAGAGGTAGAGATGGTTGGGAGTGACAGGAGGATTAAAAGAGAGATAATTTTTTAGTGGTATGAGGATATGATGGGAAGGAGGGGTGGGGTGTGAAGGATGGAAAGATAGGGGAGGGTGGAGGATGGGGGGAGAGGAAGGAATAGTTGGGAGTTATTGAAGTATTGGGTAGAAAGGGAGGAATGGGTGGGAGTGATAGTAAAATGGGTTAGAAAGGAGGGATGGTTTGTTTCCGTAATTCCAAATGTTATCAGTTCGGAACACACCAAAATGTGGACATCCATGATTCCCTATAGGGCGCTCTTTGTGAAAGAAATGCAAAAAAGAAAAAAAAAACATTAGTTAATCTCTTTTTTATTGCATTTTCTATCACACGCCCTTTTCTGCTCATATTTGCTACATAATTATAATTTGAAGCATTACGGTTAGCTATAATTTTCTTACATAACATATGAAATTCATTAAACAATCTTTGCAAGTGATTATATAGAGATGTATTTATTCCATAAGATAACATCTACCAGATTTATATCAGCCTCTGTTTAAAATGGATAATCGTGTTACATATTCTGATAAAAGTAGTGAGGGTCATATAATTACCGGCAAACTAGTTAAATTAAACTGCAAGCTTTCAACACCACTTAGGTGCATCCTTCAGGCGAAATATACAAACACCAGGGCATCCTCTCCATTAAGTACAATTGTACAATGTGACATAAGGATTGGCAGCAGATAAACCAGATTTAAAAAGGAAAAGTAGGATCTGACACTGTTATTGTATATGTTTTATGAGCAGAGCAATGACTATGTGTTCTAGTGAATGTAGTGACACAACTGAATCACCATAAGTCACATCAACGTGTAATTTACACACTTTAAACCATGATGTTTAAAATGTATATAGGAGTCATAAGATATATGTAGCTCAAACAGGGTTATTCACTAAGTTGAGAATGGTTGGGAGTTCAAAGTATACACACTTTAGCTTGCTGAATTTCACAAAATATGCATATTCCAATAGAAATTGGCATTTTTCTGTTTATGCAGCTCTTGCCACACCTCCCCTGGCTGTGACTCACACAATGTACATGAAAAAATATATATTTTTAATCAGTATAGCATCAATATATCTCGTGCTCTGTTAAAATACTTTGTATCTCACACAGGAGGTTACTGAAGGTTCTGGCAGGTTATTTAAAGAGCAGGAGGTAAAAAGAAATCTAAATTAAACAGAATGTGCTACAAGGGAAGTTTAATCATTACATCTCTATTCACAGGAAATATGTAGGGAGACTGTGCAGGTCACATGCAGGGAGGTGTGGCTAGGGCTAAATAAACAAAGTGATTTAACTCCTAAATGGCAGAGAATTAAGCAGTTAGACTAAAGGTTGTTATGGTGACTAAAGTGTCCCTTTAAATTTGAAATTCACCGAGTACGAAGAGTTGTCATTAATGGTAAATTTTCAAGCTGGACAGAGGTGGCAAGTGGTGTCCCTCAGGGATCTGTTCTGGGACCCCTTCTATTTAACATGTTTATAAATGATCTCGAAGAAAGCATTGAAAGTCGTGTTTCAGTGTTTGCAGATGACACAAAACTATGTAAAATAATCCAATATGAGCAAGATATTACTTTGCTGCAGAGGGATTTAGATAGACTGGGGGGCTGGGCACTCAAATGGCAGATGAAATTTAATGTTGAAAAATGCAAAGTTATGCACTTCGGGGTAAAGAATGCACAAGCAACTTACACCCTAAATGGTAGTGAATTAGGGATAACAACACATGAAAAGGACTTGGGAATTGTTATAGACAACAAACTATGCAACAATGTGCAATGTCAATCAGCAGTGGCCAAGGCCAGTAAGGTATTGTCATGTATTGAAAAGGGCATTATTCTCGGGATGAGAATATCATTTTGCCTCTTTATAAATCACTGGTAAGGCCACATATTGAATATGCTGTGCAATTATGGGCACCTGTTCTAAAGAAGGATATTATGGCACTAGAAAAAGTGCAGAGGCGGGCTACAAAATTAATAAAAGGAATGGAACATATCAGCTATTAAGAAAGGTTAACAAATTTAAACCTATTTAGTTTAGAAAAACGTCGCCTGAGAGGGGATATGATAACATTATACAAATATATTCGGGGCCAATACAAACCATTGTGTGGAAATCTATTCACAAACTGGACTTTACATAGGACACGAGGTCATGCGTTTAGACTGGAAGAAAGAAGATTTTGTCTAAGGCAAAGGAAAGGTTTTTTAATGTAAGAACAATAAGGATGTGGAATTCTCTGCCTGAAGAAGTGGTTTTATCAGAGTCCATACAGATGTTCAAACAGCTACTAGATGCATACTTGCAAAAACAGAATATTCAAGGATATAATCTTTCAATGTAGGGTAATAACTGCTTGATCCAAGGATAAATCTGACTGCCATTCTGGGGTCAAGAATGATTTTTTTTCCTAGTTCGTTGCAAAATTGGAAGTGCTTCAAACTGTTTTTTTTTTTGCCTTCTTTTGGATACACAGCAAAAAACAAATGTAAGGAAGGCTGAACTTGATGGACGCAAGTCTCTTTTCAGCTGTGTAACTTTGAATTCCTGAAAATGCTCACGCTTGTGTCAATATGTCATTGTACATTGTTGGCTTTCCCCCAATGCTGACTTCTTGCCTCAATCGCATTTGAACACAGACCATTTAGAGGCATAATAGAAATGAACAAGGAATTGGTTAAAACTTCCCCCAACATGAAATATGACCAGCTGTACTAATTAATTGCAAGGTTACGCCACCTTAATCTAAACATACCTAAACAAGATTCTAAGCAGATGCAGCTCATGCAAAATATATAACTTAATTATAAAACTGCAATGTACACTCCGTCATTTCAGTAATTGTTTATATCCCTATTTAACTACATTTGCCCTTTTCAGAAACTAATGAGCAAAGTTATTGAAGCCTGACTTTTACAAAAGCTTTTAATTTGTTTGGAAATGCAAACAAAAGACAAATGTTTTTCATCTGAATATGAGTAATATGTCCAGCGATATCACTTTTCTTTTTTTTTTTCATTTACCGCTAAGTATTAATATTAAATCATTCATGGTGTAATCTCAGACACGTATTTACGCCAGTTGCTGAACGTTATTGGACTCCGTATTGCTCGGTATTTTTTCTTATCAACCCGGGAGAGGTTTATTCACAGAACCTGAAGCTGCTATGTAAATGGTCTAGTCCCCTGATACAATAGGGTTTTTGTCATTCTGTTTTTATTGGAGGCATAGGAAATATGTTACAGAAACAAGACAAACAAGCTATAGCAAAAGTGTACTTGACATAAGTATAGTAGGTATGCACATAGTACTAAACTTCAAAATATTCAGCCTCTTTTTTATTTTAAGTTTCAAGTTTGAACAAGCTCAACAGAACACATCTGAGCATAAAACAAATATACTGTCGCAAGCTAGTATAGAAATCTAGAGCTTAAAGATAAGGGATGATATAAATATAGGTAGATATAGCCATAGCATGGCAGAATTGTACTGTCGTGAGAGGTCTAAAGTGAGAATTTTCATGGAGATCAAAGTAAATTTCAGACTCATGGCCAAAATGGTTGATCTAAAATAATTGTTCAGGTCAGCTAATTTGGCATTCAATGGTTACTCCAAGCCTTTGAAGGGGGAACCATTTCTGTGTTCTATTGGGCACTATGAATTAGGTTCCTCCATTAGAGGGGGGAACCATTTCTGCGTTCTATTTGGCACTATGAATTAGTTTACCCCTTTGGAGGGTAATCATTTCTGTGTTCTACTGGACCCTATGAATTAGGTTCCCCCTTTGGCGGGGGGAACCATTTCTGTGTTCTATTTGGCACAATGAATTAGGTTCCCCCTTTGGAGGGGAATCATTTCTGTGTTCTACTGGGCACTATGAATTAGGTTCCCCCTTTGGCGGGGGGAACAATTTCTGTGTTCTATTAGTTTTCTATGAATTTGATTCTGTTTTCAGTATAGAAAAAAATAATAATTTACTTACCAGATATCCAGCACCTGGTGAAGTTCCTGGCGTTGACTTTTGGCCCCACTCCTGCCGTCATGGGGTGCTTTTTATAGTGAAGCCTGTGATTAGACAGTTTCGCCAGGTAGAACACTTGCGCGCAATCTGAGCTGGCGAAGGGAGGGATGGTTTAATAAGATATAAATACTGTTTGCAACGGCTGGACGAAGGGGACAGTTATTTTCCCCTTGAAGGTGCTCTGCCTGCAAGGAAGAAGGTTATCATGTCAAAGTGAATTTGAAATTTAAGTTCAGAATTGCCAAACTGGATAAAAGTCAACTTCACATTGAATTCACTTTGTAAATCTCACTTTAGTAAACAAAATTCACTTTGAATGCCTGATAATCCTCATTTTAGTGAATAGCTTTCCCAGCCAGCCGTTTTTTTAGGCGTAATTACATGGAAATAGCTCCAGGCAATCGAGTTATTATTTATGAGGTTTTTTCCAGAAAAGGCATAGGAAGGAACATTATCGGAGTTATTTACTAACGTGTGAATTGTGGGGAAATTCAGGAAAAAGTGAACCCGTAGTAAATCTCATATTTTAGGTCAAAAGAGTTCAATTAGAAAAAAATAATCCCCAATCATTACCAACTATTAAATGATAAACTGCTCTCTCGCCTTAAAGGGCAACTGTCACTTCACACAATTTTTAACGTTATGTTTATTTATCCCTCATATTTAACAAATGTATGTTTGTGAGGTAGAGAAAATACATTGAAACGTAGAAATCTACACTATTGCTTAGAGCTCTGTTGTTAAAATGAATACATCCATTCTGGCTCCCTGACAATCATTGTTAACAGCTCTGCTGTCCTTTATAAAAAGCAGCCTTTCCATTTAGAGAAAGCTTAAAAAGAAAAGAATAGAGTTAGAAAGACAAATTGAAACAGTGTGTCTTTTTTTCCTCCTCTAGTGCAATGTGTGCCTTTCTTTGTTCTTTTTTCTTGCATTATTTTCCACTTGAAAAAGCGTAGTGGATTATTTTATATTGTTTTATATGATATATTCTTAGAAATAAAGTATTTTTGTGCCTATAACCGTTTTGATGTTACCCTATACTTTTCTGTTACTTTTATTTCATATATGAAATTTACGACATGGCATTGCAGATCTACTGCACCTGCCGACTACTGGATAAAGAATCATAGGTGGATAGAGCAGTTCCGACTGCTCATGAAATTGTGAGTAAGGTTTTTGATTATTACTCTTCAATCCACGCATACAGAGAGCAATAGTTTTCTTTTATTGTAAGGTCTCCATGTCTACCATCCTGTGAGTGAGGACAAAAGCTGAGATTTCTGTATATCCATAAGTGGGGAGTTATACCCCTGCATGCTGTTTTAATTGGACCTGGTGGTAGCTCCATTCCATGTGAGTATGCAATCGCACTTTTAGTGTTGTATGAGTCCCATTTTTATTGGACTGACTGCACTATTAGATTCTCTTTTTTGCCTTCTGAATCTACCGTTGAGGACTGTGACGAAATGCCTTTTGTCACTGGGTTTATTGGTGACAAACTGCCCTTTACCCCTGGCTGTTGGAGGAGCCTGATTGCCAGCCTCTTACCTGTTGACTATGGTCCCTGGGAGATTTGGCCCTTCAGGTGCAACATTTGGGCATATAGGATTTGTATGGTGCTGCTGCTGGCCCGTTAAAAAACATCCGTGGACATATTATGACTTTTAGGAACAATGTCCCTTTAAGACTGTGTAGCAGATTGCATTCAGGCTGTCTTCAATATTATGTATGCTATTATGTGTTCGGTAAATTGTAAATGTGTAGGTTCTATGTGATAAATGTAACAGTATGTATTTTTATGTATTTTATTGTCCTTTGTCTGCCATGTGGCTAATGGAGTTTTGCCTCTGTCCTTGGAGATAATTGGATTGCTTCCCAATTGTCTCCAGGATAGAGACTCTGTGGAACTTGTTTTGGGCAGAAAAGACATGCTTCATTTGGTCACAAAGGACTTTCCCTTAACTTTTGAACCCCTGGTCTGATTCGTGCCATTTTTTTAACCCCTTAAGGACACATGCCATGTGTGACATGTCATGATTCCCTTTTATTCCAGAAGTTTGGTCCTTAAGGGGTTAAATATGTTGTTCACCTGAATGGATTGATTGTGAATATGTAATTTTTATGGAGATTGGATGTATGGTTTTAGAGTTATGAAAGTTGGGTGGAAAGTATGTTTTAACTGTATGTGTAATTGGGTTACCTCCCAGGATAAGGGAGGGAATCTGTGGGTTGTAACTGAGATGTTATTGGTTGTTTTATACCTCCCTGCGGCGGTCATGTATTGGCAAAGATTGTAATAAAAACCAGACTGGGTGTGCCAGCACCTCAGATCATCTTGTACCTTCATGAAGTTTCGGCTCATGTTTGGGGGATTGGAGAACTACACTCTGGGGATTGCAATAATCACTATACTCCCCAGGGCATTATTGCTGAGCTCTGCTAAGAGCTTGTTCCTGTTCCTGCTCTCTGGAATTCGGAGAGGTCCATCTACTGGAAGCTAGACCCTGGTCTTGGGTCCAGAGTGGGTAGCGCGGCGAGACCCCAACCAAGCTGCGGCGGTTCGTGGGGTCTGCAGTGGTTATGGTGTCAGGCAGAGTGCTTGGAGACCTCGGAAAGCACTAGGAGCATCCGTCAGCGGAGGGTACCCGGTCGGGGTGCCAGCGGATCCGTTATAGGACCTTATCAAGTCTCTCTGTTTTAAGTTTTTTTGTTTTTTTTGCTGCATGCAATTTTTTTATTACTTTTTCTTGTTCTTGCCATTTTACATTTTTTTTATATTTCAGTATGTTTTCAATGCGAAATCTCTAATATTTATTTAAAAAAAGAAGGAAATTGACCATCCAATTAAAAAGTTTAACAGAAGATATAGGAGACTTTCAATGTTTTATACAGTGACGTTTCCCCCTTAAACTGTTTTCTCACTGTTAAACTACTTTCAGTGTTAAACTGCTCTCTCAGTGTTAATCGCCGATCTCAGGTTTGATGCTCTAAGCCCTCCTTTGTATGATCCAAAAATAAATCCAGATTTCCTTTTTTTCCAGTAATTTCAATACAGCAAGCTTTAGCCTGATGAACGACCTGACAATTTGGCAGTCATATTGAAGCCTCCCTGCTGATGTTAGAAAGAGACAATTATGTTGGTGTAAAGCAGCGAGGTTTAAGAGAATGATCCACCTAACCTAAGATGTGTGAATATAGAATATTAATGCTGCGATCTTTTTTTTTTTACAACAAATCCCTGCACTTTACGGAGAGCATCTGTTGGCATCGAGGTCTGTTTTTCATCTAGGTCCGCAGAACATAGATACAATGTGATCATTGTTAATATATAGAATAGCCTTTTGATATATTTTTTTTATCTCTTTATCTCGCTTTCTATCATTGAGGCCTGCATTTATGAGTGCTTGTGTGTGCGCCGCCTGCTTTACGCCGCTGTGATCTCATTACACACAGCGGGAATCTATTCTGTTTGCTTGAACAAGTCACTAGCTAGACCTGTACTCAGACACTGACACAGATTGCTCACAATGTAACAGAAACTCTATGCAGCGAGTTATGTATATTATTAGACATTAAATGAATTGCTTTGACTTCTATCAAGTCGTAGTGTATCAGCCTTTAATCCAGGCCTTGTATGATTTTGGCACATGGGGAAAAAAATATTATTTAGCTCAGATTGTCCTCGTTGTACAAAGGTATGAAAGGCCATGAATGATAGAAATCACCCTGCAATATGTAGGTGCATGTGTTTCTTACCCAGTTCAATCACAGCGATAGCTTGCTCGTGCTTTTATTTTTTTCTGTTTCTTTTGTCTGTCTGTAAAGATGCACCAAACAGCACAGAAAACCCTTCTGGGCCCTAATTAAGATTCTCAACTGCTGTTCGCTTTATGATATCAACGTGAAAGGCTGACATCCTACCTGTCAACAGGCAAACGACGACGAGACATGTGTTTCGCTACAAATTATTGACATTACTCGCATTTCAGAAATGTATTTTAATGAGTCTGGCCCCTGATTATCAGAATACCAAAAAATGTACAGTAGCGATAATGTCACAGAGATTTACAATGTACAACAGAGAATTAAGGCCTACTTAGACAGCAGAGCATTCATGCTATCACCTGCAAAGGAAAGCTCCCGGGAGCCTTTAACTGACCGTTTAATAAATATAAAATAACCTAAAAATTAAAAAGGAGAAAGAAAGAGTGATCAAGGGATAAACCAGTCAAAGTTAGCAGCATACATGCAAACAGACTGAACCCAGGAAACCAGGATGTCACAAAACAAAGGGATTGCATTTTACTGCATTGTCCGGATCTCACAGGGCGTACTCACTGAGAATAGAATTGTAGGGCTCACAACTGTGCCACTCTCGGTGGGACAGTCCCAATTTTTAGGGTACTGTCGTGTGCAGGACCTGTCTGGTACTGTGGTTCGGGGGATGGCCAGGAGGCTGTCTGGTAGCCTGGTGTGCTTGATGCTTTTTCAGAGGGCACACCTATTTTGGGTATTGTCAGTGGTGAAACATGAGTGAAGCCACCTCGATCTCATAATGCCCAATGTCAGGAGGTATGGAATTGCAGTGAATTGAAAACCAAATTGAAACATTCAGGCAAAAATATCTTCTTTGGGAGTAAAGGGTTCAATGTATCTATAGTCACAGCTTGACTGTTTAAACCTGCATTCACTTTAAGGATTAGTCAGAGTTAAGTGTGAATTGACAGGATGAATTGACACATGATGGGTAGGCAGACTAGTGCGCATTCACGCCATAGCTATTGGCAGAGCTATTGACGCGATCACACTCCTAATGGCATCCTGTTTTGCATACATATGAGCAGGTATGAGGTAGCTAGAATATGACTTGTCAAAATGGGGTACATTGGCGTTGTGGCAGACTTATGCAATGTATGATCATATACTGTGTAATACTCCTATTATTTATGCCTAGGTTAGGTGTTTAAAAAAAAAAAAAAAAAAAACTTTTATATTCTGTAAGTAACTGTAATATAAAAAATGCTGCCCTCTAAAAGTTTGATTCATTTCATGCTACACCCATCACATCCCGTGGGGGCATCAAAGGTCACAAGAAGAAGTAACAGCACCCTTTGGTTCCACAGATGCAATTGATGTGGATGGACACACCCATCCTCTAGAGTCTAGACAAACAATGTTTCGTATGAAAATAGCACAAAAACTGGAAACCATAAAAGGAAATGGCAGAGCCCCCTAACTACGTATTCCTTATTAGCCCCTTATTCCTTTGTAAAACATCTAGCAATACTGCGAAACCCCTGAACCATCTCCTCCAACAAGTCAATTCAACTTAACGCGGATAGGTGAAAGATCTAGAAATAAGACCATCAAGAAATGAAGACTATCCAATCAAAATTGTTTTTCACTTGACCATGCATCCTATTAATGGGGTAATCAGACACTGTTTTTGGATGGAGTAAGTCTTCCTCTTCCCTCCCCCCCTCCCAATATAAAAGGAAAAAGAAAATAGTAAAAACTCACCTAAATCTAGCACCCAGTTCTCCCGGCAGCCCGATCCTTCTATGGTGATGTTAGGGAGGGAGGAATGTCAAAGCTGACAGTTGAGGGGAGGACTTCGCCAACACGGGAGGGTCTTTCTTTGCAAATATCCAATATGCCCAGAATTGGTATTGACACTGTAATTTGTGTTCCTTTCTGGCTAGTGACTTCCTAATGACGCTGTCTGAAATGGAGTTATAGCTCTGGAAAGAAAGGCTTTTAACTTTGAGATCACTAAAGTGGTCATGGTACTTGGAGCATCCTTTTAACTATATACAAAAAAAATCTTATTGATATAGAAAGTTCTGTGAAATAAATTATTGCCTTAGTTCATAGTAAAAGTGAGAGCAAAATATGTATTGTTTCTCTATCCATGTATGTAGCGGACCCTTTGGCATCGAGTAAATAATGAGAGGAGAGCTTCTGATGGGTGCAGTACTTTTATTATTTTGCATCAAAGGTGTGCAGGTGGGTTGAACAACACCAACGTTAATCTCTTTAACACCTCGAGCACCGTGAACCATAAGCACCGTGAAAACTGTAAAATGACTTCCAATACATTTGTTTACAGAGATCACAAAAATGGGTTACAACAGAATTCCAAATGTGGAGTTGCAAGGTGGAGTTCAGTTGTCTGCACACATATCTAAATTACATTAAACATGACCATGTAGAAGGATTTGGATTACAATACTTAATATACAAACCTTCGGATTATCTATAGCATATCTTTTAACTAACAGCATGGACACAATTTATGCCTAAGGACATATATACCTTTACAAACAATGCACTTTTGTCTATAAAGAGGAAGTCAGAACGGTTCCGCCTGTGGCAGCCAGTGCTGAACAAGGATTTAAAGTAATAAGCGTACAGTTACAACGTATCGAAAGGTAGTCTACAAGGACATATTGACAGGTTCCAAGCTGGCACCTAAGTACAACCATCTGTTCCGAAAATAAACTCAGCACTAGCATATTATAGGGTTATGCACAGAATCAGCAAACATTCACCAATCTCATAAGCTGTGATGGTCTCCTTAAACACAAAGTAGGCCTACCCCAACACACAGTGGGAGGTCCCACACACTAGCAGAACCTGACAAATTCTACAATCCCCTCGTCAACTTAGAATTCAGTTCTTGAAATATAGATTAAAGTGTCACTTCATTAAGTCAGTGACTCACTTTAATTAAAAATGTATGAAAACCAGTGACTAACATGAGCAGGTTTTTCCTGGATGTAAGGTAGCAAACCATTTTTTTTTTCACCAGTCTTGTAAATCAAAATTCTGTTTGTGAGCCCAATATGAAAGTGGCAAAAATGACACTTAGTTTTGTAAAAAAGTGACCCGTGTTACATTCATGCGATCATCAAATTGTGGCACAAAAATAAGAACCTACACAAATTATTATAATTATAGAAATTGATCTGGTAATTTTTTTAGTAAGTTGTTAAGCAAACACCATCAATACAAATATGTATAATGATGTGGAGATAATTGTAGCAAACTATACAAAGGGACGAAAATAGAAATTAAATCCCTTATGCTAATTTTAATGTGGAACAAAATACAAGTAGATGTAATCACATTTTCAGAACGGCAAAGCCCACAGTGCAACGTCTCATGAAATAGATGATAATGAAGACAAATGATGAGAATGCAAATGAAGGAGGATATAGATTATGACAAATGAATAACTACATGACGTGAACACAAAGTACGAAAGATGATGATGTAGCACTCGGCCAAGATAAAGGGGTTTATTCACCAAATGCTAATTTGGAGGGATATGAAAGCCATAATATTAACTTTGCAGGTCAAAATAATTAAAAGGACACTTCGGACACCTATATGTGGGCAGTGTGTCCTCGTGTTTTGTTTTTTTTTGTTTTTCATTTTACAAAAAAGTGCAAATCACAACAGAAATTGACACTTTTTAAAATTAACCTTGTTACAACCCTTCATGGCTATCAATGAGACAACTGGTCCTGTTACTTTCCTGGTTCGGTTAGCTCAGTGGAGCTAAATGCAAGAGACCGACAATTGCCCAGAGCGCCTACCTTGCAAAGATTTCTCATTGAGCTGCATTGGGAAGTCTGTGATTGGACAGCCACAGAAAATCTGGGTGTGGTTAAAAGGGGAGGGCTTGCAACGGATGCAGACAAAAGATTGGCAGCTTTTACAAGGTGCCACAATGAAAAAAATGCATAATTATGTGCATGCTTGTTTTCTATTAAACAGTGATTTTTATATATTTTTTAGGGTTTGGAGCTGGGGTGGAGTGTCACTTTAAGGACATAATATTATCTTTTCCTGTATTTTTTAAAAGAGGCTTTTTTAGACTAGTTTTGCAATTCTGTTATGAAATCACAGCAATTCACGGTTTAGTAAAAAGTCCCTAAGTAACATTTGTAGATGAAATATGTTCTGTGCCTTATAAACAGCCACCTGTGATGTGTGCTAGGGTGACACATTAGGGATCATCCCCTAAATATATGCAGTGAGTAAAGAATCAACTTCAACATGCAGACTACAATAACCTTGATGGTAATATTTTACAATTCAGATTAGCAGGAGATTTTATTTGTTCTATAATAGCCTAAATGTTGCAAGATTTTTTTTCACAGCTCAAAGCGTAGTGAATAGACTCTAGTAGTATATCGAGGTTCACTCATAAAGCATATTGATTCTAACTACAAAATCACACTTTGTCATTTGTTTGTGTTCTGTGTGCCTTTGTTTTCTTAACCAGGTTTTGAATTGCCAAATAAAAGGAAAAATAAATCTCAGTTATAACTTTTTTTTTTTAAATACATATTCATTAATCAGATAAAAGTAAATTGCAAAGTGTAATTTTATTTGCATATTTACTTATTTACTTTTTTTATAAATTGTTTTGCCAGGAATGATACATTAGGATTCCTCTTTTTTTCAAGTATGTTCTTTGGAGCACAATACTTTAATAGAATTAATAGATACACTAGATACACTATCCTATAGCATTATCATCAAATGCTGCCCAGTGTTCTAAAGATACGGGGGAAAGACATTCCATGACTTGACGAGCATTTCGGTACTAGCCATGATGTATCTCGATAACAATCGACCCGAGGAGTACATGATTTGAAAAATTGTATGTTTTCAAGATTTAAGAATAAACATAAGGGTATCCATTTAAAACAATGTAATTGAAATGATGCATTTTAAGTGCTAGTTGTCATTATAGCCCCACTGAAATAAGAAACAGCAGCATTGCAGCACTGGTAACAATAGGTTAGGGTGTATGTGGGCACATACCGGTGACATCACACATGCACATACAGGTGACATCACATATGATCAGGTGACATCACACATGCACATACAGACATCGCACATGCACATACAGGTGACATCACACATGTTCAGGTGACATCACACATGCACATACAGACATCGCACATGCACATACAGGTGACATCACATATGCTCAGGTGACATCACACATGCACATACAGACATCGCACATGCTCGTACAGGTGACATCACACATGCTCATACAGGTGACATCACACATGTTCAGGTGACATCGCACATGCACGTAGAGGTGATATCACAAATGCACATACAGGCATCGCACATGCTCGTACAGGTGACATCACACATGCTCAGGTGACATCACACATGCACATACAGACATCGCACATGCTCGTACAGGTGACATCACACATGCTCATACAGGTGACATCACACATGTTCAGGTGACATCGCACATGCACGTAGAGGTGATATCACAAATGCACATACAGGCATCGCACATGCTCGTACAGGTGACATCACACATGCTCAGGTGACATCACACATGCACATACAGACAAATCGCTGATATAATGCCTAAAAACACAGTGGCAGCCAGTCAAGTTTAAAGGTGGTTGGGGCGCTCCCTGCCCTCCAGACTTTTTGGTCTTTACACACTGAACCCCATGAGATACCATACCCTGTTTAAAACCTGCTGTAGCTCCAGTCATCAATATAGGGAAGAGTGGAATATGCAAATAAAATGATCAGGCACGTTTTTTTCTAACATACACTGATTAGTAGTCCATGCAATGCCAGTAAACTAGATTTATTTTTATTTACTTTTTTACATCAGAAAACTGGTAAGCTGTGCAAACATGCTGAAAAGCTAAGCTCAACCCAGCAAGGGAAGTTTCAATGGGTCATATTATTCCTACAGTCAGGGAGGGTCTCTGCCATTTCACTGTCAGCATTGCATTTTATTAATAGAAATTACTATAGCAGTTTAAAATATCTTTTATTTTATAAATATATAATTTAACAGTGTTTACTGTATGTGGGAATTATGCATAAATGAAAACATTCTATTCACGTTCTGTTGCCAATATTAGTAAACTGTAATGCCTGCATGGTCCTTACAAATATCTATAAGCAAGATATTTGGTCATTTTTCTTGTATTTTTTTGTCACACCTACTGTATGTGAAAAAACTTGCAGTTTTGTTTTCATAGTAATGTTTCAGACATTGTGTGAAATATTGTGGGATAAAGGATACGGTATACTGTCAAAAGTTTTAAAAACATTTTTATATAGGATAAACAAATAAGTGAAATGCAAAAACTCTGCAAATTTACATAATTTTCATTTTTCAGTTTGCTTGCAAAGCAATCAGGGCCGGTGCAAGGATTTTTGCCGCCCTAGGCAAACAAAAATGTGCTGCCCCCATATGTTCTGCCCACAATGTGACATCACAATGCCCCACCCATATGATCTGCCATATGGGCCAACACCAGTGTGTTTACATTAAAAAGCCTGCAGGGACAGGCTATAGACACCAGAACCACAGGCTATAGACACCAGAACCACCTATAGGACACGCCGGCCCTGAAAGCAATCTATACACAAAATTGCTGTGCTATGATATGTTTATATGCTAGCTATGTATCCCTTGCGTTAAATATCTGTTATGCTAATATTTTTGTTCAATAAAAAATGCTCAGTAGCGAAGGCGTAAGTTAATGGCTTAACCGCAAACTCGGGTAGATGATTCCCAATAGCTCTGCCTCTCCTCTTCCTCTAATAGTCCGATGCTTCAATCAGTAAGCCTCGGACAGGGTGCCACTGATTGGCTGAGAACATCAGCGTATATAGAAATATAGAATGTGACGGCAGATAAGAACCATTCGGCCGATCTAGTCTGCCCAATTTTTAAAATACTTTCATTAGTCGCTGGCCTTATCTTATAGTTAGGATAGCCTTATGCATATCCCATGCATGCTTAAACTCCTTCACTGTGTTAACCTCTACCACTTCAGCTGGAAGGCTATTCCATGCATTCACTACCCTCTCTGTAAAGTTATATGTTATCTTCTTTTTTTTATTATTATTTGCTTGTGTACTTATTAAATGTTTTATAACAAATATTACATGTTTCTTTATTTGTATTTTTTTTATATAATTCTACATTCTTTTTATTTTTTCTGATCTTTGGCGATTTGTTGACATTTAGTAACAGTAAATAATAAGTTTGCGATGCCATGTTCTGTTTCGAAAAGATCTCATGTAAAAAGATATGTTTATATTTTAATATATCTGACACTGTATGACAACAGTGTCACTGAGGCTGGTTATACCCAGTGACTAACAATAGTTTCTCTGACATTTGTCTGACGCTTAATTCTAAACAAATACTAATCTGTTTACAAATGATAATCTGTATCTCTATGTGACACTGTTAGGCATAAATAGCTCAGTATTGTTTTGTGCTAATATATAGAGAGATATTTCATTTATCCTGCCATTTGTTACCTTCAGGGTTTCCATCAAACCAGGAATTGTATGTGTCAGCCTCCCTAACCTACTCATTGGTTTGCTATTATATATGTGTCCCTGTTCTATCTGGATGAACAGAAGCTCTTCTTGAATGACTTATTGATAAACGATTTGGAGCCAAGGTGGTTGAGCCGATGACCCCTGAGAGGTACATTGTACAGAGGTGAAAATGATTACAGCCTCACGACCTTAAAACAATGACATTGCCGAATGTCCAAAGTCTCTTTTTTTCCTGTTCGGTGTGAGCATTGTCTGTGTATATTTACTGTCTGTAAATGGCTCTCAGTTATCCATTGTGAATAGCCAGTGAGGCTTCTTGCCCTCTCTGTGTGCTTCTATATCAATAATTTCTGTAAGCTATTTACTGCCATCTTAATCATTTACAGATGAGTTGACTTCATACATACAGATAAAGGAAAAATATATCAAAGTACTGTATAGAAACAGCATTTCTTGTATTGCCTCCCTTTCTATGAAACAACAGAGAATTGATAGTAATTGTGTTACAATTTATTGGTGTTTCTTTAGATAAAAAGAATTTAAAGGGACACTATAGTCACCAAAACAACTTTAGCTTAATGAAGCAGTTTGGGTGTATAGATCATACGGTTACCTCTGTAGTTTTACTGCTCCATTTACTGCCATTTAGGAGTTAAATCACTTTTGTTTCTGTTTATGCAGCCCTAACCGTACCTCCCTTGGCTGTGATTGACACAACCTGAATGAAAACAAAGTAGTTTCATTTTCAATCCGATGTATCTAACTTTAAATGTTTTTATGTCCTGATTTGTAAATTGAAGCTCTACACACACACGTTCAGCATACAGTCCTGTATATATTTGTATAATGGATAAGTTGAAAAAGGATGGCGTACCTCAGGGGGAACTGGAATATAATATATAATATCGTATATGATCCCAGCCAACTTCCAGAGCACCTTGTACTTGGCTGATAGTCATATTATTTCTGTAGTCACCTTTACCCGCTACAGTCCCTCGGCAGCTATTGTGGACAGAATTATTTACCACATGTATGGGGTGGTGCCAACTAGTGTTTATTTTGTGTACTTGACAACAAATTTAAATTTTGATTCACACCGACTGGTGACCACATTATGACAATTATTTATTCTGTCTACTTACCATATACCTGCAGTTACACCACCCACGATGTGCATGAGCACTTTTAGTGTGAGCACATTGAGTTTTTTCTTTTTTTTTTTTGTTAACTTTTAATATATTGAATTAAAATGTATCTATTGTTTTTCTTTATTTTTGATCATGTTCTACCATCCGCTCTGGAGGTTGGCTGGTATCATATAAGATATTATATATTATATTCCAGTTCCCTCTGAGGTACACTATCTTTTTTCAACTTATCCAGTTTCTCAGTTGGGTTTACCCTCCATCATTAGTGTACCATTAGTGGGATTGTCTGTGTCTGCATGGTATGCTTTACTGTATAATTAAATTACCCTGAAAGGACTAATATTTTGGATTAGAAAAAGAAATATACCACACACACTACATAGCACAATGATTTATGGGGCTGGCATAGATTATATTCCAGGGTTGCTTTATCCCCAGTCTGGCCCTGCTTGTGGTACTATGCGGCCGGGGTATTATTTTTAGGTAACTCGGCAAGGTCTTCTTAGGCTTCCACTAAGACCATTCTGCCTGGAGTTCACTTGCCTATGTCTGCTCTCGTTGGCTTCACCGCAATAAGTCCTGAATTCAAAATTTGAGGGAAAAAATTGCTGAACTGGAAACATTCTGTAAGTTAGCTATGCTTTCAGTTCAACTACTCTGGCTTTAAATTTGAAATTCACTTGGAATTTTTACTTTAGTAAATAACCCTGTTAGTGTTGCTATAAATAGGTAGCATACGGCTAAAATTAGGCTATTCATTCCTAGTAACCATCACTGGCTCAGTCCTTACAGCTATACACTCGTGCACAAGAAGTTTGAGAACGCTGATTTGTAAGCAGGCAAAGAAATCTGATTAGAAATCACGTGTTCAGTTAGGGAGAGAAGCAGGTATTTCTGTACATAATCTCTACATGGCTCAAGCTTGGAGAATACCTTGGGACCTGCAGTACAAGCAATGCAAGCCAAGCAGAAAAATATTGTAGCTATATAAGATCAGCTTAAAAATAATTAAGCAGCAAGCCAGCCACCCATAATGATACTACGCACACAAAGGAAGTGTGAGCCACAGATGCACGAGACCCTCCAGTTGTTTAATTAACATCGAAAACGTGGTTCCGCAGGAATAGAAAAATTCTGTTTATTTATTTGTCTTTTAACGATGTTCATTTAAATACTGTTAGTTTTTTGTTTTTTTTATCAGTTATATAAATCCATAACTCCTAGTCATTGGAATACTGACATTATCTTTTACAAATCTTACGCACATAAAATGGGAGTGGAGATACATTAGTGTTCCATATTCTGTGTACAACATCTCTCAAGAGATGTCAAGCAAAGAATTCTGGGAGTAATAGTCAATAAGATATGGCGTTCCCAGCAATATCAATGTCTGTCGAGAGTAAATACAATTATAAAACTGTACAATGTCAGCCTTATGTATAAGAGAGAAAATACATGCTGAATTATGCATTTAAGGGTTGTCTCCACAACACCAAGGTGGAATGTCTCCACAACACCAAGGTGGGATTATTTCCCGCTAATACAGTCTTTAACACTATATATGTTTAAAAATAAAATAAAAAAATTGTATTTTATTGGATTTTGCATACATATCTATCTATCCGTATCTATTAAGTTTAGAGCCTGAAGTAGATTTCCTTTCATCTTTGGGTGGTGGGAGTTACACATCCAGACAGTAGCTGCCCCCTTGTCACGCCGCGTGCTGGGTGGCTGCTGACTATTCTGACTTCTATATTCCTCGACATTTGGCTTGTTAATAGTTTCAGTAAGTTCTGTGTTCTTGTCCACAGCCTGTCGTGTGGTTTTTCCTTTTATACGTTAAATCCGGCCATTCTAAGGCCCGGTAATTCATCTTAGGGTTTTCTTAATTTTTTACTTAAGTTCTGCATGTTAAGCATTAGTTTATCCGGACACCCCCTATTAAATCAGGCTTTGTTCTAATAATGATATGCTTCGAGAGAAGCTGGGGAAACGGAATCCTGCAGTCTCTGTCTCCTCAGCTCCTCTAGCTCTATATAGTGAGTTGAGTTAAAATGGCAGCAGCAAATAGTATCTCGAATGTAACGACCGCTAGACTCAGAGAGACTAGGATATGTAAATGCTAGCACTGCCTGAGATTTGGGGATAACTCAGTCAAACAGCGCATTACGAAGAATGATTCAAGGATGATGACTCCCACATTGCACTGCAGAACTTGAAATATGATTTTCCATTAATATAATTGGAAGATCATTCAATCAGCTTTCAAATCCTGGATTTACCAGGTTGCAGTATCGTGAGTACAATTACTCCCTGTCAGGCCGGACTGGCTGACGCAAGCCCAGAGAGAGGATTCACGACCAGTGGGGATATCAAACCAACATAATGACAGAGGGGAGGAGGGAGGCTGTGAACTTGGTCTGCACCCCTCACAGGGCTGTATTTCCCACAAGGTTACCAAGGCCACAGCCTCGGGGCAGCAAGCAGTAGAGAATGGCATGCTGGTGAGAGATCCAATGTCTCCCTCACCAGGCCGCCCATTTGCAACCTCCCCCCAACACACACAACATCCTCTCCTTTTTCCTTCAACCTTTCCCTCCTTTGTAAACTGGTATTCCAATCATGGGGACACCAGAGACAAGTCTCCAACAAATGCAGTGTCCTTTAATTTTCTTGCACTGCACTAAACAAACACAGGGCATTTTCTCTACGCCAGAGACATCAAACAAAACAACATGCCCCCTAACTGTCCCCACTGATTTTAAATGCCTAGGCTGAATTTTCATCCAAGTCCAGCCCTGCTCACTGTAAAAGAAGGACTCCTAATCTTGAGCAGACCTGGACATGTAATCCCGATACAAACACGAACACCAACCCTAACCCTAAACACAAACGCCAATCCTAACATTAAAAACATAATGTATTATAAAACACATATAACATGAAGTGTGTGTTAGGGAAGAAAACATACAGTCTCAGTCTAGTGGTTTATTATGTCAATAATGTTCCTGACACTATAGCGTTCTTTTAACTATTATTTTTTAAAGAGCTTAATAAGTGCACGTTGCATACAAAAAAAAGCTATATCAGATAACGAGCACAGCATGAAATGAAACACCTTTATATAGCTTTTACTACTAACAGTGTAAAAAAATAAATAGTATCTTCAAATGAAAAAGCATAACTTGGTAATTTTCTTTCTTCATGGTCATCAATGGAACAAATATACAAAATAACAAATTTGCAACATGAAATATTATTAGATAATTAGATAAGAGTGTGTTGGAATCCAGAACACTTTTAATTAAAATAAATGATTGCCTTCCAGCCATCAGAAAACTATACGTCAGAGGATGGACCTCTTCTGCTTCATCGTTTGGAGATGAAAACAGCATGCAACATTGTCTTAGTGGAGTATGGATTTACTCTCCTTACTAAATGGCAAATACTCCCTTGAAATCTATGGAATGTTCGGTAAGCAGAGAAACCATACTTTGCGAAAATACTTCAGCCCAGCATGTTTATATGTGTCCTGCAATCAGTAACATAGACAATGTCAACAGTTCTGTGTGCGGTAGGGAAGCGAAGTTCTTGTGAGGATGCCCCATTTTTCTAAAACATGAGGAAATTTAGGACATAGTAATACTGAAAAACAATCAGCAATTTATCTATTTTTCCAGTCAGACTATTTTGCATTCCCACAAAAGGTACTGGATTCAGTGGGACAGACTTGATTTGGAGCCCCTTGTATCTCTGCTGTTCAGCTTCTGGAAACTCGAGAGAAAGTTGTCCTATGAAGAAGAGTGTAAGTTTGTTATCTAACACACTAGTCCTTCGGAGAACAAATTCAGGCCTGTTCTGTCCATATAGAATATTCTATCAGTGCGCTAACATGGGTAATCCTTGGTGGGGGGATGTGTGAAAATCAAACTCATATGGCATCTTTTGGCAGAGAGAGGAGAACTCTTGACACTAATAGACCCATATATTGAGGAAGAGATTATAGAGCTCTAACCGCCTTAATGAATAGCCTCACAACAAATCACATCAAGATTTATATTCCTGGATAAAACAGGTTAAATTATTTATGTATATTTTATTGAATAATGTTGAAAAGCTAGCTTTGTGCTAGTACTTTGAATACAGCATTAAATGAAAAAAACACCAAATTTTAGGTGAATTAATGATGAGCATCTTTTGCCAATTACTTCCGTGGCTGAACGCTTCAATGAGGAGAAAATCTCCTACAAAGTACTGAATAACGTTAGCAGAAATGTTGGAGAAACTCCAAGGGGACCAACCGCATCATCTTAAGGGCTCTGTATTGCAGGAAGCATCATCCCAATTAGCTTGCTCCAAATACCCTCCCAACGAGGAGATAAGAGAGAGCTGTATAGTGTTTACCATCCATCTGTGCATGAGAGCTTTTCTCTTAATAACAGGCAGGTAAAATTAGACCCTTTATAGACCAAGAAAAAAATAGAACATTAATTATAACCCAGAAGATTTAAACTGTAGCAGGAAGCACTGAAATATAACCAGAGCATTAATACGTTATTTAAACTTTTTTTACTTGCTGAGAACCTTTTACAAAATGATAGGTGGGGATTTTGGTACCAGTAAATTCTGTGATTTGGTTATTTAGTAGCTTAAATGGCTGTCGGTTTTTGCAGAGGTTTATATCAGGCACGCACAGGATTAAATGCTCCCTCTGTGATGAACTGACTTAGTTAAAGGCATAGACTGCACAGGGTTGCCCTGAGCCCTTACAGGTTGATCTTTTAGAACATGGAGTGAAAAAAACATGTGGTCCCTGAAAAATTGCACCAAAACGGTATGTTGTACACACATGCAGAACTTAGTCGCTGCTATAGAAAAACATAGAAACATAGAATGTGACGGCAAATAAGAGCCCTTTGGCCCATCTAGTCTGCCCAATTTTCTAAATACTATCATTAGTCCCTGGCCTTATCTTATAGTTAGGATAGCCTTATGCCTATCCCACGCATGCTTAAACTCCCTCACTGTGTTAACCTCTGCCACTTCAGCTAGAAGCCTATTCCATGCATCCACTACCCTCTCAGTAAAGTAATACTTCCTGATATTATTTTTAAAACTTTGCCCTCTAATTTAAGAATGTTCTTTGTTTTTATTTTGCGGTGCAAAAAATTACAAACTGGCTTGTCATGCCACGACAGCATGGACAAGCATATGCATTGGTATATTGATATGGTAAATATTCGCCTTATGATATGCTAAGACAATTAAAAAGGAAAAAAATCAAGCACATATTAAGATTCACTTCTAACAATATAAGCATGGATTTGCATATAGTGAGTATAACTTAGTAAATAACAAAAAAGCAGGAAAAGGACAGCAAATAAGAAAAAGAAGGATCTCTTCATCTGGGTCCAGCAGCCCAACTATTGCGTTGCGGTCATGGTGTCTAGGCAGTGCACGGTGTGATGGCCAAGAGGATTCATCTTTAGGGTATGCTCTGCAGACAGTCCAGTAATCTATTTGGAAAGTCTTATAGGAGTCTCTGTGGTCGGTGGGAATGTGCTTTTCCTGCATTTTTGTGTCTGCACTCCTGGGGATTGTAGTCTTCTGTGCTAACTCCCCTCCCTGCGTACCAGTAGGGGCCTGTGGTATCTCGAAGCCTCTCAGGAACTCCGCCGAGTCATCTGGGACCGAGAGTACTCGAACCACGTCTCTGCATTGTAAAACGTTGTACCACCAGGGTTCCCAACAATCCCCATCATTACCTTATGTCTTGCTCCCTTAGTATTCTAGTCACTTGCAGAAACATGCGCTTGTCCATGAGGACGGAGAAGGGTAGGTCATTGTATACCGAGATTTTGCAGTTAACCACTGTAACGCTGGGGAGCTTCCTGGAGCGGCCATTATGGATGCCTTGACAGTGATGTCTTGGGTGATTGCTATTATGTCTCTTCGGGCGTCCACAAGGTAGGTTGGTGCCTTTCTAACCCGGAAGGATGATACTATGCCTCAATCACCTGAAGGAATCTCCTTTCACCTCAATCACCTGAAGGATTTGGAGGACGTATTTCAGTATGGCCTCAGGGCCTATAGCCCCTGGTAGGCCAAGCACCTTGATATTTTTGTGGCATTGTCGCGCCTCTATGGAGGCCACAGTTCAGATGAGGCGCTGCACCTGTTGGGGGAGGGATGCCACTTGGGAGTGAGTTTCTGTGACTCGCTACTCTCGGTTGTCCTGTCTGGATTCTATGTGCCCAATCCGCTGCTGCAGCCCGCTTACTTTCCCTTGTGCTTCGGCTAGGTCTGCTTTCCAGACCTCTCTTAAGTCCAGGAGGAGTTTTTTAATATCTCCCTTGGTAGAGGGGGACGGGTCTGAGTCGGAGGTATTCCTCTGATACACACCGCCAGTTGCCTGTGTTGTCCGGTCTTCCTCACCTTCCTTGGAGGAATCGTATTTGCTTGAGGACTGCTGCTGTTACGGCGCCATTTTAGCTCGGGCCTGTGTCAGCGGCCCTAGAAAGGACCGTCGGATGTCGGGGAGATTGATGCACTCTGCACGGGTTAGCTTCTTATGTTTCCAACCCATCTCGCTGTGGGGGGTGTCAGGGTATCTTTAGTGCTTGGATTCCCGATATATTCATGTTTTTTTAGGGTTTGTTTCAGCTTGTGGAGCCGGAGCTCTGCACACACACACACGTCTGCTCGGATGAGACTATGTCCTCTTGTTGTGGTAGTTTTTCTTCTCTTAAATATAGTCTCCTTTACTGTGTTGATTCCCTTTATGTATTTAAATGTTTCTATCATATCCCCCCTGTCTAGTCTTTCCTCCAAGCTATACATGTTAAGACCCATCTTCTGTGTGAGATAAAAAAAATTCCAAAAGAAGAAGCACAGAAACTGCAGAGCCGGTTCATGCTTAACGATGGACTGAAAAAGATGAAATTTTTGGTTTTTTTTTTTTCACATTCTTTATTTTTGTTTGTGCATTAACATCCAAACAAACTTGTGAAGACATGTTAGCAATATCATGAAAATGAGTCAAAGAAAAACGATACATGTCATAGACACAGCACATAATATAAAATTATTAACGACATCCTAGAGGTTAGTAGCTGAAGTACACAGTGTACCCGGTGTCTTAAAGTACTCTAGATATCGTCCTGTTTAATATTTATATTTTTGTTGTAAACGCTACCTCTGCTCAAGGAAGCTGTAGGAATTGGAGACACTACGGAACTATTAATGAACAAAGTTTTTGGACTATTTTACTATTTTCAAGCCAAAAAAACGTGACTGTATGACTGTCTCATGCAGAGTCTTCGATAGTGAAACTTTAAACAGCCAATCACGGAGCCACCAGATATTAAAACATTAGATGCACCAATAACAGAGTTTCAAGACAGCCAATGAAAGCCGCCCAATGAGCAATAGATATTCTCACTAATACAGGGTAAGACAAAGAACAAGACATGGAGAAATTGTAATATAAATAGGAAGTCTGCAGCTGTCTGTAAGTATCCAAATGAACCAAAAATTTTCGTTTTCAAGCAAAATGATCCTTTTAATGCTGTTTACATTACTTCTATTTTGCTATGTAAGCAGCTTACCTAATAGCGAAAAATGCTGACGGGGTTATTTAATATGTGAGAATAACAGTGGTGGTGGTGGTGGACCGTGCTGGAGTACACAAAAGGTAATGGAAGAAAGTAAATATTTACATACAGTTGATAGACAAAAAGTCTGTACAGTATGTCTTAATAAAAAGAACAGATGAACATAATAGTGCAATACAATTGGATAAAATGTGCAAACAGTGTTAGCAATGCCAATGGAACACTTACACTTTCTAGAGCTAATATAGCTCTATTTCTGTAGGTGTAGATGGTATAATCCCCATCCAGGGATACAATAATGAGGTCCATGGGTCTTAGTCTCAGGTGGGAGTGTATGTAGAGAGATCTAAACAGAAAAAAACTCCAATAGTGTAATATAGTATGTGGAGTTAAAAATAATTTAAAAAAAGAATATCCGAATTACAATGTCCAGAGCATGGGTGGAATGATCCCCAGCTATGCATATACTGGATGTCCAGGGAGCTAATATTGTAATGCAATAAAATCCCAGTACAAGTACCAGTACCAATAAGTGAGGATGATCTGGAACCAGAGACTGTTGAATTCCAGGTACTTTTTTTTATCAATTTTTATCACTTTTTAAATATTGTTAATAACATACATTTTTTATTAGAAATATCCAGTCCTTGGAATGAGTGCTCCATTGGCATTGCTAACACTATTTGCACATATTATCCAATTGTATTGCAATATTATGTTCTTCTGTTCTTTTTATGAAGACATACTGCACAGAATTTCTGTCTATAAACTGAATGTAAATACATACTTTCTTCTATTACCTTTTGTGTACTCCAGCGCTGTTCTTCTTTGTTTGTTTTTTCACAAGGTTGAAGGGACTCCTTGTAGGTGGATTGCTGCTTATTCACAGATAGAGAGCGCCACGCACATACCTTTGTTCATTAAAGTGAGAATGACTGGAAATTCAGAGTAAACTTACATTTAAAGGGCTACTTTGAGGACCATAACCACTACATCCTGCTCTAATGCTACCTGGTGGTCTAGGGACATGATTCTGGGTTTCGCAAGGCTGCAAAAGTCAGAAGCCACAGCGGTTGTCATTCATTGGCTGAGAGCATCCACTTACCACTCTCAGCCAATGAGTGATATTCTGTGCAACAAATGTTGCACAGAACTGACACTAGCTAGCCTGAAACTATAGTTCCAGGCTGGTTGATAACATTCATTTGACGCTGCTGGGGGTGGAGTTTCACCTGTGACAGCTAAGGGGTTAATGTCTGTGCAGTGTTTCAAAGAGAAATACTGCACTTACACACTCCAGGCACCATAACTTTTAGTAATAAAAGATTGTGTTTGAATCACTAGAGCAGGGATAGGCAACCTTCGGCACTCCAGATGTTTTGGACTACATCCCCCATAATGCTCTTACACCCATAATGCTGACAAAGCATCATGGGAGGTGTAGTCCAAAACATCTGGGGTGCCGAAGGTTGCCTATGCCTGCACTAGAGTGACATTTGCTATATATATCTCATTTAATCAAATATACAATGTATCTAAGTACAGTGGAAATATGAAAATCTGCTGCATTACAATTAGTTCAAATCAACTTAAAGATTTTGCTAAAGAAAATTACATTGGATTTGAATTGCAGTATCAGTTCATGTCAAATCAAGATTTATTTTCAATGTGATTTGACAAGTACTTTATTCAAGTAAAACATATATTTCAACATCTGTCTGATCAATTCTCCATTTTATATCCAAGCAAATGTAAAGTACCTTTGATGCTCATGATGCCAAATAAAGCATATATTAGTTTTGTTTACTTAAAAATACAAGAATCAAAGAGGATGGTGTGAAAACCTCCTTCTAGGCTCATGGTAAGAGGTTTTACATTGTGGATTACCCACTTATTCTTGACTCGAGATTTCATTATTTTCTGTTAGTCATGTTAACCACTGCTGTTTTAGGTCAAGAGTACTCTCTCTCACCTTTGAAGCAAAAAGTAGGAACTACTCCAGACATTCTCCACAAACTCTGCCACTCAAAGTCCCTGGGTGTAAATGGGGCAATAGTCTTCCTACAGTAACTTCTAATGCCTTAAATTCTATGATATCTGTACGTTCACAGGACTTTTGGGGACCCCAGGATTTTGGAGATCTTTAAGTCATCTAGTAATTAAGAACAGCTGCTGACACTCTTAGTATTATAGTTATAGAATAACAATTTCAAGAAGCAAAAATCAGCCAGGAAAAATAATGTAAAAAGTGCTATTTTTATTTAAACAAATCACAAAACAACATATAGGGGTTTATTTACTCAAAAACTAAAGCAGGCGTGCGTGTAAAAATGCAACAGAGAATGCCAGACACCAGTGTTAGTGCAGCATCAATTCGATTACCAATCGGTATAAGGATCCCACTGTAATATTGAT
Source organism: Pelobates fuscus (assembly GCF_036172605.1). Classification (NCBI taxonomy): domain Eukaryota; kingdom Metazoa; phylum Chordata; class Amphibia; order Anura; family Pelobatidae; genus Pelobates; species Pelobates fuscus. Next base: position 24,839,659 of record NC_086323.1, read on the forward strand.
CCATTACGGTGTTCTCATACATGGGAAGAGATAAAATAACTAATCATAGTGTAGTAAGTACATTTATTACAGAAGAAATTAGAACAAAAAAAACACTCTCAAGAATGATGGCACAAATACAAGGAGTTGTGTAAATAAAGAATGTCACTTGGGCTTAATCCCACCGCCTTTCCTGGAAGGCACCATCTCTATAACATCCAGAATCCAAAGTTCCAATGTCTGTGGCCGGTCGTACTCCACAAATAAGTCACAGCAACTCCCCATACACCCTACAGGAAAAAAAAAAAGATAATTATTCTACACATACAACGAAAGCGTTTCTATAAACACTGTATATGTAGCAGACTTGTGAACGAGGGGAAATTTTGGTCCTGGCGATTCATTTTTTCGGAAGATAGAAAAATAGAAAACCTAATTTCAGCCAGATGTTGGTTTGGAAAAGTGCAAAGACAAGTGCAGGCAAGGCACTAAAAAGGGATCACTCCCACATCCCAACAATATAGAAAACAGGTGTAGTATAGTTAACACATATACAAAATATCACAAATGTGTGGATATAATTACCACTCGAGTTGTAGAGGATAACATGTAAAAAAAAATACATAGAACAAACATAGTGAAGTATTTAATGATAACAATATTAAAAGTAAAACAAATTCAACACACTCACAAGGATAGTGGCACAAAAAGAAATATATTTTATCGTGCAAAAAAGCTTTTCAGCCACCAAAGGGCTAGGTCCCAATAGAATGAATCTGCCGATGGTACCTCAGGATGCCAGTGGGACAATACAGTCTAGGAATGCACTTGTTGAAAACTGGATACAGCCCTGGTGGTCCTGCAGAAAACGGCTTCAATCTTTTAATTCTTACTGGGGGTGTTCATGTGAGCTCAACGCGTTTCGTCCTTCGACTTTTTCAAGAGCTCTCAGACGTGGACCCTCACTATTCCTAGCTAGGTATCAGCTAGCCTTCTCTGACGAGGCCCAAATAAGTCTGAAATAATCATCCAGGGTTGCTGTATCTCTTGTGCAGAGATAACTTGCTTGCATTTTGGTTCTACACTGTCATTGTGCCTTGGAACTGGTTCTCTCTGTAAAGGCACAAGTGAGAAATAACCTGAGCAGTGATTTGCCGAAGGGAAAGCTACTGAGTTCCTCTGAGCTTTTGTCCGTTCTCAGAAGGGCCCGACTGGGGAAAACATTTGTCCCAGGCGTGCCAGAGAGGGGGGTGTTTTGTCATCAACAATTATAAGCACACCCCCTCTCAAAGTGAGTTTGTTGGTTCAATGTGCAGAGCCCTGCTGAAGAGCTCTTCATGAGAAAAAGGCCCTGTATTTGTTCTATGCAGCGTAAGCATATTTATTGTGTGTGAGGGGTGTAGTGTGTGTGAGAGGTGTATTGTGTGTTTGGGGTGCAGTGTGTTTGGTGTTTGGGGTGCACTGTTTGTGAAGGGTGCACTGTGTGTTTGGGGTGCTCTGTGGTGTGCAGTGTGTGCGCAAGGGGTGCTCTGTGTGTGTGTGTGTGTGTGTGTGTGAGGGGTGCTCTGTGGTGTTTGGGGTGCAGTGTGTTTGGTGTTTGTGGTGCACTGTGTGTGAAGGGTGCACTGTGTGTTTGCGGTGCTCTGTGGTGTTTGGTGTGCAGTGTGTGTGTAAGGGGTGCTGTGTGTGGGTGTGTTTGTGAGGGGTGCTCCGTTGTGTTCGGGGTGCAGTGTGTGTGTGTGTTTGGGGTGCTCTGTGGTGTTTGGGGTACTCTGTAGCGTTTGGGGTGCAGTGTGGTGTTTGGGGTGTAGTGTGTGTGTGTGTGTGTGTGTGTGTGAGGGGTGCAGTGTGGTATTTGGGTTGTAGTGTGATGTTTGGAGTGCTGTGTAGTAAAAATAAAAAATATGTATGTGTATTTTTTTTATTATTATTTTTTATTATTATATTATGTCCCCCCTCCCCTTACCTTTGTCTGGGAGAAGGGGACCTTGCTTCCAACCCTGATGGTCCGGTAGGAAATTCCTGGTGGTCCGATGAGGAGAGAACTCTACCCTGTAGTTTCTGGGGTAGAGTTCACTCTCGCGAGATCAGAGCGTTGCCATAGTAACCGCGGCAATACTCCAATCTCGCAAGTGGAACCTGGCGGAGCTGCAGGATAGAGCTCCCCGGGTCCTCTCTCCCTCCCTACCCAGCCGCATCTCAGTGCCTGTGGGCCGATGGGGAGATAGTTTGTCTCCCCACCGGCCCATGAAGGCACACAGCAGGGCTGGCGCTTGGATAGCACTGGCACTTTCCTCTGTCGTCCTTGGCCCATGGCCATCGCGGCCCACCGGGCATTTGCCCGGTATGCCCGATGGCCAGTCCAGGACTGGTTCTCGGAGTTCTTATATTCTCTGTTTTTTTTTTACTAAACAGCAAAAAATCTAATTGTAAAAATGATGGCTCAAATAGATCTAAGCTGCTACTACAGTTGAGTTGGATTTTTTTCTTCATCAATTTTGCCTAGATTTTGCAATCCACTTTTTTTATTTATTCAAGTTATTTGCTTAGTGAATAAACGTTTAAGGATGGCTTGCACAGATGGTTGTAGGTGATGTGTGCATGCACCGAGCATTACCTTGGTGAAGTTACTATGGCAATTCATTGAAAAACACAGATCCAACATACAAAACAGTAAAAACTGGTGGTCGGTACCAGTGGTGGCAGCCGAGAGTTCTGTGCAGATGTTAATTACATAATGCTACTGGCAGGAACAGCTACCTATTTTCTGAAAATCACTGAAACAAACTATAAACCAAAATAGAAACCCACCTAGTCTGCCCAATTTTCTAAATATTTTCATTAGTCCCTGGCCTTATCTTATAGTTAGGATAGCCTTATGCCTATCCCACGCATGCTTAAACTCCTTTACTGTGTTAACCTCTACCACTTCAGCTGGAAGGCTATTCCATGCATCCACTACCCTCTCAGTAAACTAATACTTCTTGATATTATTTTTAAACCTTTGCCCCTCTAATTTAAGACTATGTCCTCTTGTTGTGGTAGTTTTTCTTCTTTTAAATATAGTCTCCTCCTTTGCTGTCCTTTAAAATAGCGGGGATATTGGAATTGCAATTCATACATCAAAATATCCAGGCTGGAATTAGAGCTGGGTAGAAAAATTATTCAATTTCACTAATGTTGACCTAAAATCTGTAATTCTCCCCAAATCGCACTTCTGTAATAAACCCTATAGTCTCAAAACCGCAATATGAATGAAAGCCCTTGTATACTAAACAATAAAATATGAAAAAAAGTTGCTTCCTTTGAACTCAGTATTTAGATTTCGAAACAAAATAAACCATGATACAATCCACGAACATCCCCAGTAAGAATTAAAAGATTGAAGCCGTTTTCTGCAGGACCACCAGGGCTGTATCCAGTTTTCCTCAAGTGCATTCCTAGACTGTATTGTCCCACTGGCATCCTGAGGTACCATCGGCAGATTCATTCTATGGGGACCTAGCCCTATGGTGGCTGAAAAAGCTTTTTTTGCACAATAAAATATATTTCATTTTGTGCCACTAGCCTTGTGAGTGTGTTGAATTTGTTTTACTTTTAATATTGTTATCATTAAATACTTCACTGTATTTGTTCTCTATTATTTTTTTTACATGTTATCCTCTACAACTCGAGTGGTAATTATATCCACACATTTGTGATAGTGGTGCCCTATTTTGTATATGTGTTAACTATCTCCTCTGTCTGGTATCTCCCACTATGTCACTGCTTAACAGAATATACTGGCATCCATGTATCTTGTTACTAGTTACCTTATTATGGTTACAATAATGGTAAGTACAATTTTTACTTGTATGCGGAACACAATTCTCTAGTGTTTTAAAATTATTAAATCAGAATTTCACGTTTCTTTTCGGGGATTTTGTTCAGCGTGGTTGTTTGTTTGTTTTCTGTTATTTGATTGTCTACATCCTCTTCATACACTGCATACTGTTTATTTTCTCATTTTGGTGTTTGGCACTCAGCGATTTCTTGCTGTGGTATTTTCTGTGCCACACCTGTACTTTAGATGCGATTTTTACGGTTTTGTTCTCCTAAAAAATAATTCAGACTTCAAGAGCCCTACGACCAAGAAGTTTTTTTTACAAACAAAAAGGTTTTACATTTAGATATCTGAACAGACTGTCAGAAAACATTTATTCTTTAACAATACTCTAATAACTGCGAGGCAGAAGCCGTGGATATGAAATCGGAGATCTATACCAGACAGTGCCAACACACCTGGTACCCCACACTGACAGGTGGCGTGTAAAGTGATGGCTTCTAAATTACACAATAATTTACTCTGACATGTTGGTGGAGAACAAAGCCGAACAATGACAATACCCCACTGTCCAGGATATGGAAACACAGATAACGGTTTCGGAGAAACAGTAATAAATTAGAAAACATAATTGTTTCTTCTTATCTGTTCTTCGGATTTAAAGATAAACATCGGATTTAATGTTTCCTGTAAGCATGAGGTTTTCCGAGAGTTGTAAATAAAATATAAAATAAATTTGAGTAGATTACGTTTTCAAAAGCTAAGCACTTTTGGTGGGCATTGTGATACCTCCCGACATTACAGATGGACAAAGAGGGACATTTTAATTAGCGGTAGCGGTTCAAGTGGATGTGACCAGGAGTGGGGCTGTTCTGAGAAATTTTAGGCAACTTACTAATAACAATTTATGCAACTAAAATGCCATTTAGAACAAGATCAATGTATCTTATCAACACAGACTGATTACTTAACACATTTATTGTAGTTTAAAGACACAACCCCATTTTCTACTTTGGCACAGCAAGCTCGCCTGCTATTTCTAATGGTGTTTCTTTACTCAGAGTGTTATTGGGGACAGTCCCATATCTGAATTCTTACATTAAAAAATTCATGCTGCGTTCCTACAATACTGCTTGCTCCCCTCCACACACCCCCCACCCTCCACCACCCCCGCTAAGCAAGAATATTCTACCTCTCTACCTACTTTCATGATCCCAAATGCCTCTTTTATACTGTTAATACCTTCTTTGCCTCACTGCAACCTTGCCATTAACTAACCTTTTTTTTTGTTTGTTTGTTTTAGAAATCATAGTTTATAGGTTTTGGTAAATTATAAGGAGACAATGCTACAAGTAGCTACAACATCAGAAGAGTAGATTCACAAGTAAATAAAAAAAACAACAACATAATAATATATCAAATAAAAAAAAAAATTATAATAACCAAATTAGAATGTAACCACTCCTCTTTCCTCCTCCCTTCCAATACTTATCTTCCATTATATTTCATCTTCCACTCTTAACTCCTGTCCCCCAGTCTTTGAACAAAAGGACTCTAAACCTCTTTTTAACTCTCTCCCCACCACCTTTTCTCAAACATGTAATTATAAAAAAAAAGACATATCTGGACCCCACATCTCCATCGAACTACTTCCTTTCACTTGTTGCTTGTGTGGCTTGTGTTTACCCATCTAACTCCTTGACCCTCTTCAATCTCAATTCCACAACCTCCACTCTACTGAAACTGTCCTTACCAAAGTGATTAATTACTTAATTAGGCTATCCGAGCTATAAGATAAGGCCAGGGACTAATGAAAGTATTTAGAAAACTGGGCAGACTAGATGGGCCGAATGGTTCTTATCTGCCGTCACATTCTATGTTTCTATGTTCCATGTTTCTATGTAATCTATGCTGAATATAAAGGTCATTATTCTCTCTAAATTCTCCTAGACCTCTCCACTGCCTTTGATACTGTTGATCATGCTCTTCTTCAAACTCTCCACACCCTTGGATTCTGGGACACCTTACTTTGCTAGTTTTCATCCTATCTTTCCGAATGCTCATTTAGTTCCTCTTTCACCAGTGCCACCTGCTCCCAACTGCCTGTCTCAGTTGGTGTTTCCCAGGGCTCTGTTATTGGGGATATTCTATTCTCCATCAACACTGCCTTCCTCAGTAACCTGTTTTAACTTTTTTGGATTTCGATATCCTCTATATGATGACGATACTCTGATTTACTTATCCTCAAACTGCCTCTCTTCCATTTCTAACTGGATGTCTTCCCATTATCTTAAGCAAAATCTCTGTAAAACTCAACATTCCTTCCCCCTCAAATAGCCCTACTATATTTATCTCCCTGCACATCAATGGCACACTTGTCACCCCTTCTGCTCAAGCTTACTGCCTAGTTAATTTTGACTCAGGTCTAACATTTATTTTCCAATCAATCTCCAAATCCTGTGACTTCAAACTTAAAAATATTGCCACAATTTCTAACCGAAGATACAACCAAGACATTTGTTTACGCACTCAACATTTCCAACATGTCTTTTGCAACTCACTACTCATCAAAAAAACCATGTTACCCCTCTACAGTCTGTAATGAATGCTGCAGCCAGGCACATCTTCCTGACTGACCGCTACTCCCACACCCCTTGCCAGTCATTATATTGGCTTCCTGTACCCTTCAGGATCAATTCAAACTCCTAACACTAACCTACAAAGCCCTCACTAACTCCACTCCTTGTTACATTTCCTCTATACTGAACAAATACAGCCCTTCACATTCCCTTTGCTCTGCGAGTTGCCTTTTTTTTTTTTCCATTTGCTCGTTCCAACAAGGTCAACTTTTCTATGCGGGATTTTTCAAGGGCTGCCCCGATCTTTTGGAATTCACTACCCGTTCCATCAGACTCTCCCCTAGCCTCCAGACCTTTAGGAAATCACTGATAATACACCTTTTTAGGAAATCCGACCATATTCCTGAATAATGCTCCTCTCATTACAATTGCCATCTTCCTTTACCGTTATAGCCCACCTCACTCTCTTACCTTCCACTTTTTGCTTGTTCTACACACCACTTTAACTAACTTATTTAATCACAGACATCTTAATTATCCATCCCCCCTACCCTCTGACAGGCTGTAATTCCTCTTGTTTTTCAATACCCCCTTCTTCATAGATTGTAAGCTAATTCTTATCTCGGTCTATTTTGTACATCATCTACTTATTGTCATTTACCCCTTTTCTATGTTTGTAAAGCGTTGTAGAATATGTTAGCATTATATAAATAATAATTATTATAATAATTAGGCCTTTGGATAGAGGAACCGGTGTTAAAGGATATTGTGACTGGGTGAGGAGGTAGAAGGGCATGATAAGGTGAAAGAGAAGAAAATATGTACTGCTAATGCTGACAAAATCACAGTAAACCCATATTCAGCTATATGGTAGATTAATGTAAATCCCATTTAAATTCATCTACCATATAGATCAGTGGTAACATCACTGCCAGGAAATCCACCTTTAAATCCTGGTCAGATGGCCGAATGGTATAGATTGTAAGCTTATTCGAGCTGGGTCTTCTTCATCTATAAGTTCAGTTTTCTAGAATTGTAAAGTTAATAACTGGTGCTATATAAAAATGAATGCATAGTTCAGTGCTACAGTAGTGATTCCCACTTGAACATTCAACAAATCAGCCCAAATGTCATCGTGTATCGGGACAGTAAATTCTCTCCATTTTACACATAACATGGGTGTCCACAGAGCCATGTTACCTTTGTGGACGATAGCGTGGAATAAAAAAATACAAAAACAAAGGAAACAGCGCTAAAATAAACCAACACTATAAGTGAAGTGTATAAGAGGCAGCAAACTAAAAAATAGGGCTCCCTCCAAGCTCTACTAACAAGGATAGTACACAAGACAAGACAAGAAAAAAATACATACTTAGTAAATAAGATAGTAAACAAAAAAGTCAAAAATGCAATGGTAAACCCATAGATAAAACCTTAAAAAAGAGAGATGCTAAAAAGAGTCCTTAATTATGCCAGATGGACAGCCAAAAACCCATATGGGGAGATATTCTTTGTGTAAGCCGGATGGGGAAGACTTCTTCGGTAGGACTACATTATACCCTGTTGTCCAAATATTTATGGATCTGTACTAGACGTATTGCACCATTATTCTCCCCTCCCTCCACATACGGATCCAAAGAAGTCGTCCCCATCCGGCTCACACAGCGAATATCTCCCCATATAGGTCGTTGGCTGTCCATCTGGCATCATAAAGGAATCTTTTTGGAATTTGTATTTTTTAAGGTTTTATCTCTGGGTTTACCATTGTATTTTGGACTTTTTTTTTTTTTACTATCTTATTTACTAAGTCTGTTTTGGCGCAACCTTTTTTCTTGTCTTGTCTTTTGTACTATGATAGTGTGGAATAGTTCAATTCACTGGGCCCAGGGGGGGGGGGGGGTTCATAGGATAGTCAGAAGTGCAGTTGGGTCTTCATACTCTGTCTCACATCATTTCCCCCATGAATAATAATGAATTGTTCCAATGGTCAATCATTGGACTGGTTGTAAGGAGTGCTTAGGGTCTTTTTGAGTTTATCTTCGGATTGATTTAGTATCGGTTAAAGTTAGAAATATTTTAGTTCCAATGAGTCAGTTGGGAGGAAATTTTGTTTGCAGTTAGGCAAAAAAAAAAATCTCCATGGGTGGTGCTAACACATAAATTGAGTGAACGCCTCACCACGACATTACCAGCATTGCATGACTACACAACTATTAGTGACAACGCTTGACTAACTCAGGATTAGCTATTCGAAATACGAGGATGCCTTAAGATAAAACCGAAAAAAAATTGCAAGAATTTACATTTTGCACAAATTGTCAAATTGGGTTTGCTGTACATCCTAAATGTGACAGTTCATTCAGTAACATCATATAACATTGTTTACCTCACACGGGGAACAGTGATTTCAAAGCCAAGTTCACAACAGCTATGTACACTAACACTATATACAGAATACGTATTCCTTATAGCAATAGTTGTGTGTAGGTATGCATTTTATCACCTGTACATTATTGAGACTTCCCTGTAATATCCCAGCTTGGTGACTGCAGTGTGTTATAATAAAATCATTGCTCTCTTTCCCCCTCTAGTGTAGCTCTAATACATGAAAAGCACACAGCTTACATCATGTATTTTCCCTGACACAATTACACATTAGGTGGAATTCTACCTTTTATATATTCCACAAGGTCTGCTTGTAAATGCACTTTGATAACTGGATATAATCCATCAAATATACCTAATCCTACAGTTATGAGAGTAGATTTATTACAGAAGATCAGGTGCTATTTTTGGTGCAAAATGCTAAATGTTAAGACACATTCTATTGATTCCCACGGTGATTGCTCCTTACTTAGCACTTTGCTCCAAACTGGCGACTGCTTTCGTGTTGACAAACCCCCTCTTTGCGTGTCACTTTGCAGAATGTACTGCTGCAGAGTAATGTGCGTTTTGTTACTATGTTACAAGATCCATTTCTGAAATGCGTTGGTGTAATTGGTTTCACTTTGATGGAGTTTAGAGAGCTAGATGAAAAGAAGCAATGAAGAAGGTATTGTGTTGATGTTAGTAGTATAAAAAACGTAGGCGGTTGGAGAGGGGTGAACGCAGGTAGGGAGTAGATGTTGATGAATGAAAAAATAGTTTATAAATAAATGTTAGAAAAGAATATTCAAGGTCAAGATAAGGACATCCCACCTAAGATACTCCTCTAGGGGAATAGAGAATAAAAACAAAGCACAGTTATTTTAAAAGGATTAATCATGAAGTAATTTTTTTAGGATGATTCCAGTTTAAGATTAGAGTAAAAATGACTTTGGTTTTCATCGGAATCCCGTGTGGGCAGTGAAATTATGGAGTATTCAGCTGGTGGCTCTCAGTGGATGATTGGCGTGAAGACACTTTCAGGGTTATTAACTAAAGTGAGTGAATTCAAAGTCAATTTCAAATTTAAGGTCAAAATAGACAAAATTTTAAAACTCTTTAAATCAACTATTCTTTCAGTTCAGCTACCGTGGCCTGAAATTTAAAATTCACTTGGATTTCTGAAAATATATATATATTTTTTTAAAGGAATATACTAATAACAAAACAATATTAGTTTAATTATTATCTTTAAGGATCACTGTTGAAAACAAAAAAAAATGTGATTTTTCACTAAGCTCTAAAGGTAGATTACTAACTGTTTTTGGATTCAAGTTTCCATGATGCTTTGTCTTTCCAAAGGCTGGCAAACATGGGCGATCTGGTGATACAACATTTCTAATCCAAGATATTAACATCCTGCTTTGTGATTGAACTTCAGCCTACATGGTCCACCATGTATTGTCACAAATCAAAGTAGATTTTGAGGTCTAATCACTACACAGTGGTGCTTGGTGGTCTGAAACAAACACTCTTGTTAATGGTGCTAATAATCAGTGATATTAATTCACAGTAATACGTACAATATGATCTCAACACATAAAAAGTGAGTTTATCCACAATACTATGGCCTCAATTTATTATTTAAAATAAGCTTTTTTTAAAAACTACTTTTTTTAAAGTTTTATATTTTTTATCTGTGATTTTGTTTTATATATATATATTAATAACTTGAAAAAAAATAATTTAAAAAGTTTATCTAAAAATATTAACCCCTTAAATCATTTCAAAAGCTTATCCAAAAATATTAAATTGAGGGCTTTATGTGTTACACAACAATGTTTCAAAGCTGGATTCCTGGACACCTATTGATCCACTACTGTGGACATACTGGTTCTAGATGCAGAGTCACCTCTATGTTCAGGATTCTTGTACTTTTGTGGGAATGTAAAGCAAAGTCAATCCAATACAATAAAGTGTAAAATGTAATTCCACTCAGAACACCTTTTCCTCACTCAGAACATTTTTCATGTCTTCAGGAATGAGGACAAAACACATTGAGTGGAATTACATTGTTATGGCCTAATATCACCTTATATCTACAACGATGTCAGGATTACAATGATGCAGCACGCAGAATAGTATCACACCCTAGAACTAAGGGTAACGTCATACAGGACCTTAGAATGGCCGGACTTAACGTACCCGAGAATAGTCAGAAAACTAGCCGAGGTCAGGGACACAGAACGATACAGAGCGATAAGGAAAAGCTAAAAATCAAGGGTTCCAGAAATCAGGGAAGTCAAAATGAAGCCAAAGTCAAAAACCAGTAAAACATGATCAGGAACACACTCTCGGATAACCATCTAGGGGAAACCACGACAGGGCAATGAGCCCTGAGAGTTTAAATAACCCTTTTGCAGATCCGATTGGCTATACCTAGCCCTTGACCCCAAAACGTGCGTGTTCGTCTTTTGCGTGACGTCACCCGCACATCGACGTTGTCTTTACCGTGGATGGATGTGGGGCTATATAATTGCGTGGGTCCGTAGCGGCCGGCGTGCACCGACATGCCGCAAAAGCCAGGCATGATAGCAGAAAACCACAGAGCGGCACTCCCCTCTATCTTCGGAAGGTAATTAACTCAGTTTTTGTAACATGGAGACAAAGAAAAAGGGACAAACGGCGAAAAAAAGAACAGGGTCTAAGTTCCAGCACCCAGAATTCAAAGATTGCACAGCTCTTTTTCTGAAAGTTCCTCTCGGGTTTTGCTACAAATATGACGACCAGTGACAGCCAGATTGATAGGAACTGTAGAATGATACAAAAATTAATTTAAGCAGCCAGTAACCAGGTCCATTCACAAGTGCCATTTTTGTCTATTTTAATATTTAATTTGCAATGTATAGACTAAATGTCTGAAGGTGGCCTTCAAATAATGTACCAGTAATTAGTGCTGGTAAATACTCAAGGAAAAATGTAATGACTAACAAAAACCATCTATCCATGATCATTGCATTTACTTCACATTGTCCTGGCATTGCCTCTTTGGAATTTTATAGCCAAGAGCCAAAGTCCCCTAAATACAAATTAAATGTATGAATTTTTGTAAATGTGTTTTTTTTTTACACAGCCACAGGTAATATTTTGCAATCACGAATGTTACTTTCCCATAACCATCTACTGTACTTAGTAATGCAATGTATTGTATAATAGGGTAAGAATATTACTTGCGTCTATGAATCAGTTATCTTCTTCGGCAACTAAGCACAGCCTGACAGTAGCAAGAGATTCTGTATTCTTTCTCTGACCTACCTTGCTGCAGTCTTTCGAAAGAGATAAGTATTTGTTTCTCGGAAAAAAAAAAAATAGAAAATTACCTTTTCCTATAAAGAAGTAGGATGAAATCATTTAGATGTTTCAACGCGATAACGGCACATCATTCTGCACAGGAATTAGATTAAGTATTTTTTTTCCCCTCTGAATAAACTGAAGATGTAAAAATATTCATGGTTTTTAGGATGTTCATATTAAATCTTTGATTAAGAGAAAACTCTCTTTCTTATTCAACATGGTGGATTATTTATTTATTTTCTTTATTATTATTTGCTTTATTCGGCCACTACGCATAGTGACTGGCTGCAACTACCCTCAACTAATCACAGAGCAGGTATTAAAGGGACACTGCAAGCACTATAAACATTTCATGTAATTGAATTGGTTATTGTGTCTGGAGTCCCCTCCTATCCCTGTTTAACCATTTTCTAGCAGTTTAACACTACATTAGGGTCCCTTGCCATTCATAGCCCCTCCCCTACTGGAGGTGTGTCTAAAGTAGAAATTATACACTTCCTTCTAGCCATACAAGTTCATACCTGGGCACCGTGATATGTGATAGGCTAAATGAGGTCAGCTGACACTCTTAGCCAATCACAGCTGCCTACTGTTGCTCAGGCTAAAGTTTCTGCATTAGCCCTAGCAGCACCGAATGAACGGGGGATATCATTTAGCACAAAACATTAAAATGGTTATAAGATAATTGGAAGGGCTGCGCAAGTATACTCAAGACACTGTAACCACTTAAATGAGATGTCAAGGTTACACTGTCTACAATATTTATTCGAGGGAGACGGCCTTTCATTTGGCCCTTTCTTGTTTCCAAGAGGGTGCTGGGAACACTTACCAAAATGTTACTAAAGCAGTCATAGGCATCCACTCGTACTAGGACATTCTGAGGGAAACAAATATATTTTCTTTTTCTCTGTATTAATATGTTCAGTTTAGGGTCATAGCAGAACGTAAAAGCGTAGTGAGGTCTGGATTGGCAGTAAATACGTAGGGAGAGTTTAGATCTTACCAAACGTGTTTCTAGCAGGTCGTAGATTATGTGGATTAGGCCTATGGGGTAATTTAATGGGAGTTTCGGCAGGTAATTATCTCTTGTTAGACCTTGTTAGTATAGTGTTAAATTTTTCTGCCTGATCAGAAAAGTATGGCGTCCAGTATGTGTTTGGTGTGAACATCAATGCATGTTTGTGTAACATATTCTTCCTCGCCTTGCGGTATTTGCGCTCAGCAGCCATGCGTCTGTATACCTGACTCCTGCAACATGTTGATGGACACCGGCCGCTGTGGACCCACACCTCATTATGACCCTACGTCCGTCCGTGGTGATGATGACGTCGACATGACATCACGAGGGAGACGCGCGCGCACGTTCTGGGGTCAAAGGCCGATTTCAGCCAATCAGAAAAGTAAAAGGGTTTTTTAAACTCAATTCTTCCTTCCACTCATTGCCCTGTCGTGGTTTTACTAATGGTTGTCTGAGAGTGTATTCCTGAGCATTTATTATTGGTTTTTGACTTTGGCTTTGTTTGGACTTCCCTGTATTCTGGTATCCTTGACTTTTGACTTTCTCTCATCGTTGTGTTTCTTTCTGTATCCCCAACCTTGGCAAGTATTCTGACTATTCTTTGGTACGTTAAGTCCGGCCATTCTAAGGCTCGGTAAGACGCTACCTGTTAGTCCAAAGTGTGATACAGTTCTACGTGCTGGGTCAACTTGTAATCCTGACAGTTTGCAGCAAGCACTGAATACCATAATTCAGAAGAAAAATATCTTATCAGTTTCTCTGTTTAGACGAAGCATTAAATTAGGCTGCATGACTCTCCTTAAAAAAAAAGATCCAGAACAGTGTAATATTCTCAATTGCAATATGTTTAGTTTATAAATATAAAAACACATACACATATTAAAAACAGTTTGTTTGTCTATTATAATATATTAACAGTCATCTTGTTGTGTATCAGATCTATTCACATACATTTATTTTTTGTTTATTGTACATGCTGTGTCTATGCCTACGATGGGGCACTGCATATATTTCTGACTCGTGTAAGATAAATCAGCAATTATTATATTTTTATGGAGATTCTTCCAATATGGAATATTTCAGTGTGACCTTTGCCGATCGAATAAACTCAGCTCTAATTCTTGCTGTAATTTCCTACTAAGAGCTGTCCCCTTTGTTCCTTTATCTGACATCTGCTACTGAATTAGCAACAGCCATTTTTATTGAAAGCATATTCTAGATACCGGCCAGAATTCCTGAAAAGGAAGATTCCTATTGTACGCTTCTGGAGTTGTCTGTGTATTTTTTTACCGTATATCCTTTTCTATATTTACTGAGATTATTTTGGTGTAGCCGTGGCTGGAGAAGGCTTCCTCCAGGCAAGCTGTTTTACTGTAGCGACAAACTCTAGTTGGACAATAAATCCCATAAATACTCTAGAAGCTACAGCTTGCCCGGGTAAAACCTAAGAATTGTAGTTGTTCAAGGACCAACTTCCCTGGCATGAAAAGTTATTCCGTAAGACTAAATATGCTTCATTGGAAGTAGTTTTGTCTTATAGTGTTCTGCTCCAGTAGGGAAATGCCCCAAGCACGCTTTAAGGACTCCTTCGTAAACCGATAATTACCTTTTTCTCCACTTCTGGTTAATTTGACTTCCCATACCTTTTTTTAATCAGTGACTGCTCCATTGTGCCCACCTGAATTATGGCGGCTGGACAATGGCAAAGTTTGGCCCATGCAGAATATTCTGCGGTCTTTACTATACATGGAACTGTCACTTTAACTGTGGAATGAATTATATTGTCTGTAATTGCAATTATGGTCTCTATTCGTTTTCTTGCTCTGTATACATTTTCCCATGATACTCATGATATGAATTGCGATATGGTCTCTACTGTACAGTTTACCCATTATACAAATCAATATATTTTCTGCTTGATTGTTATGTAAATACTCCTTGACATTTTTCTCTGTCACATTGTAACGGGGGTTATGTAATTAGCTAATGTGTATATATATATATATATATATATATATATATATACACACACACACATGTCATTTTAATTAAGAATGTGCTTGATTCAGGCTCTTGAGAGCCTAAATGTTGCATTTGATTTGTCGTGGCTTTCCCCAGAATTAACTTACACCTATTAGCATCCTGGCAATGTAACCTGGTGTCTCTTTATACTCCCATAAAGGTACCAAGCCAAGACAGTTTTTTGAGATATTTGTAAAATACTCACTATTGTGACATTATTTCATTATAGTATTAATAATAGGAATTTATTTTCAAGGGTTTGATATACTGTTCTATGAGGCTGTATTGTATTTTAATTTTTTTTTGAGTTTGTTATAATTTTTTTTTGTATGATTCAATTTTTTTGAGAGAGTTAGAGCAGAATAGAGACAAACCATAAACCGATAAAAAAAAAAAAAACTTCCCTCTGCATCTCTTCACTTTACTGGTGATTTGATTTTAAGATATTTTCAATTTGAAGAATACTGGTTTTAAGGTTGGAAATTATATTAGCAATGTACGTTCCCACAACTACCTATAAAAAGGAATAAACACACTTTATCAGACACAAAAACATCTTATTTGGCAAATGAGTCTTCCAATGGCTTTATCCTAAAAATACTACAATGTTTATTGACCTAGATCATGCACATGCAGAGAGAAATTAAGAAAATATCTGTGGGAATTCAATGGGTAAACACCAAGATTCTATCCCTCAATGGCATTGCAGACATTAGCACGTAACTTGTATTTTCTTTATATTTAAGCTTCATGTGCCAAGAACCCCCCCCCCCCCACCCCCTGCCTCCCTCCTTTTGCCACTGGTAGGGGGCCAAGTGTCTATGCCAAGTCTATGCCAAGAGTGATAAAGTCCTTTAATTTATTCTTTAAACTATTGTCTCCTCCTACTATTGCAGAATATTTCACTATCATTACCAGGAAATGTGATAGGTTGGGACTATTTGGTCATAGAGAAAAAAAAAAGCTTTTACAACTGTCAACAATGTAGATGGGGCAGAACCTATTGGAATGTAGTCATATCCGTAGCTTTTCTCCTATAACTTATTTCAAACTATTAAGATCCAGCCTCGTGGTGAATAAATGCAATAGCACAGGGTGTTTTAAATTAATTTCCACAAACACAAAAAAAATCCTCTATAATTTTTAGGGGATATCCGTTTGGTATATTTGGAAATATGTATTTTTATGTGTTTTTACCATTACTGTAAAATGGGGATATTCGCTATCCCTGGAGGTAATTGAGTTACTTCAAGCTCTTAACCCAATTATCTCCAGGATAGAAAGGAGGAGTTGAACTGTTCATGTGGGAGTGTGTGCATACTGTAAATGCATGTGATTGGCTAATGTAAAAATTGTCTCAGTCTTCCACAAGGTCCCTATGGGAGTGTCCCTTGCTGGAAGACCTGCATAAAAGGCTGACATATAGCCCCCATTAAACAGATCCTGCTTGACCCTTAATACAGAGCCTCGTCTCGTACTTGGGAGGATAATTCATATGATTCCTGTTTCTGCGCTTAAGAGTGTTCGGTAGCTGACTTCGCATTCGGGAAAAAGAACAGCTTTGGCAGCGTTAACCCCCTTCACCTACTCGGGGTGCCATTACAAAGGTAAAATGCAAACTTTATTAATTTAAATAAAACCTATATAAACAACCCACCAAAAATAGTGTGCTCTACAAACGTGAAAAAACTACTGTGGTTAGTAGACTATTCCTATTGAATAATGAGATATGATTTAGAGAGATATATAGAGTGTACCTGTATTATAAATACTAGAAGTATTCCAATATTGGAAGTATACTCGGAACAAAAGGAGGAAGGAGAGGATATGAATAAATCTCCTCTTTAACTAAACCTCCTATAAGATGAGACAAGACAAGACAGATACACGGTATCTAAGTGGTAGCCACCTAGTATAATTGACTTTTACAAAAATGTGATGTTACGTAACCAAGCTCAATCAGGGAAACTAGAAAATACCACTTAGAACTCTCATTAGATTGCAAGAAGGGACAATTAACTGGGTATACAGATTGCTAGAAGGAAGCATTTGGTAGGAAAAAAAAAGTTTGAATACAAAACAGGAAGTAGTATTGTAAGAATTAAAGTTTAGAAAAAAGGCAACATTAAAGTGTAGTTAATACAGGTATGAAGTATTCCCTGCCTTTATATTCTAAAGATAAATTCTATACCCCTAATAATAATATGCTACCCCTACTGCTTCGAGGCAGTCCCTCAGGTATTTGAATATAAAGCAGGGAGTGGTAAAGGAGTTAGGTTTAGAGTTTAGAACAAAGGCAACATTGTAGTGTAGTTCACATAAATATGAAAAATAACCTGCCTCTAAATTCTAAAGGTAGAAACTATACTCCTAATAATAATATGTAAGCCCACTGCTTCGAGTCAGTCCCCGGTATGACTAACAAGCCGAGAGTAAGGTGAGCTAAAAAGAGATGCACATTAGTGCATATCATCCAAAAAGTGCTGTCGACTCGACGTGCATTTCGGTGCAAGCTGCACCTTTCTCAAGAGACTCAAACGTAGCACTTGTGAGTCCATCGGTTAAATCGGGTAAACGCCCACCTATTCATGACATCATACGTCCAATCCAACGCCGAGACATCACTCGGGTGTCATTTATTGACAGAGAACTGTATAAAACTTACAGGTATTTAAATATTAAAATTAATGTATTCTACTACGACTGTCCACGCATTCTCATTTTAAGCTTTATAATGATCGAAGGCTCATCCTAATGTGGATCCTGGTCTGGATCTTGAAATCTGGATCTCGAGCCACATCCCACTGCGCTGGTCATTGGGTTTCAAATCATTCCATTGTGTCGCCAAGAATCACGTAAGAAGAATATGGAAGATTCTAGCAAGCAACAAAAATGTTATCAAACTGGGAGAATATTAAAGGAGATTATGAATTAGGTTAGCAACATGAAAGGTTTTTTCATTTTTCTTTTTTTTTTACATCATTCCCTTCCCCAAAAATATTTGCAGGTTTTATAAAACAATATTTTAATTGTGCAGATAGGTGTAGGTCTGTTATTGGGGTAAGAACAATCCCTGCATCCGTCTCCTAGTCTGCCGTGTCTGTGGAGACTAATGAGTTAACCCGGCCCGCCAGTACCTATTTGTTCTGCACTGCAAGTACGCAAGTTGCATTCAATCAGCTAAAAATCTGCAAACCATAAAGCTGGCTGTGCAACGTCTGAAAAGGGAAAAAAGAGGAAGGCATAAAAATTCATCAGGATAATGTAAAGAGGAGGTAGGATTGAGCCAGCATCCCTTCAATAAGACCATCATTCATCCTCTGGCATTTACTGCACACCCAATTCTGCTCTTTCTTAAGGACAATTGATGTTCCTAATACCATTAGCATAATGACTGCGGTGCAAGAATTCTGGAAACTTCCTACAAGTGTGCTTTGTGTGGTAGCGTGCAACTAAGCCTTCTTTGTGTGTGCGATTGTGTGTGCATATGTGTTGAAATCCACAAAAACCCACCAAGCGCACTCAGCTGTGCGTCTATAGAATGCAGCCTTTTTTAGTGAGAGTTACTCATTCATCTGTTACTGTAACAGGTTGACACATAGCTTACTGTATTTCTGTTTTAATTCCAGCACCTGAAGGGTTGCAAAAATGCAAATCAGAAAAGAAAAATATACAATTACTTTCTTTTCGGTCCTGAAAATATGCACATTGTATGCTGTTATTTTATTACAAAGTAATATTGTAATTTCCTAAAATGAATGAGTTTATGCGTTTGGCACATCCATTGTTTCCAAACTACATTTCCCATGATGCTAAGCCAGGCAGTTATAGTATATCACGATTTTCAAACCCTGTTGGTCTGTTTTTTCAAGCAATAAAGAGCGTTTTCCTTCTGTTAATAAAGATCAAAGATTTGGGTAGGCTTTTCTCTTTTCAAAAATGGAACAGAGCTGAACTAACGTGCTAAACTCATTGCTGCTAGTGACACATCTTCAGCAATCCATTTAAAACCACACACGCAGAGATGTTTTCTGACAATTAAATCACGTATGTCCTTGTGATAATTCCTTCTTACTCAGTATATTATGCTCTCAGTCAAACCTTTCTGGACAGCCTTAGAAGGATTATGATTCAAAGGGGCCCAAGGCAGGTTACCAGTTTGGGTGCCCCCTTAATTTTCCACATGGATAGATTGGGTCTAGACAAATCTATAGTTCTGGGGGTTTTGTCCACCCCTGGGCCATATGTGGCTGCTTATGATTACCTTATGGTTAATTTTGCTCTGTGGACAGCAAGTCCTGATAAGTGGTGTCACAAGAAGGTGGCTAGGGTAAACAGATCCCCTCTGCAAAATATCTGGCCAAATTGCACCACGCAGTTTATTAAAAATCCCTTGATGTTAACTTATCCCAAAGTACTATCACCACTGCTGTAGATTGCTCCTGTACGATAAGAACTGGAATGCATAAAAACACACTGTATATTGCAGTGAGTTTTATTATTGTGGTACTTGTCATACACTCGTACACAACACAGATTACTTCGAGCGTTTTATTTTGGAGCTCTGTGATATACACATTATGCAATGCTGATATTTGTGTATGTATTTTAATAAGTTTTTTTGTTTGAATGTAATAAGACAAACATGAATAGATCAACACAGGATCCCGGGAAAGAAAATAGCAAGGTTCTATAATGTTATCGAATACATAATATATATTGTGTACACATAGGGGCGTAATATGGTTTCTCAAACTGCCTCCAGCACTCCCCAACTATCACCCCAGACCAAGGTTGGATGGCGCGTACATTATGTGAGGTGAAATACAAAATGGTGATTTGAGAATTAACAAAGGAAATTGAAATATCTAACAGAAAATATATATATATATTTATTTATTTTTTTAAATGTCCGTTGTCAATACTCCACATATTTCTAGTTTAATACATAATACAGATACACACAATATTCCCATTTCCGTGACCATGTCAGAAATCAGCAAATTTATCATGGTCATTCACTAAATTGAAAATTCAAGGTGAATTCAAATAGAATTTCAAATTTAAGCTTGAAATTTCTAAACTGGAAAAAATCAGCTATGCTTTTAGTTCAACTACTGTGTCCTTAAATTAATTATTTTTTCTTATTGAATTCACTCTGATTTCTCACTTTTGTGAATAACCCTGTTTATTTAGAGCAAAATGTAATAAAAATGGCAAAATTTAGACTAAATCAGTTATAGTCATACATTGTCTATTTTCACTTATTTTTTTTTCAGAGAGAATTTGAATTCACTACAATTTGGTATTTAATAAATATACCCCTGGAATTCCATTTTCCAGTGTTATACCATTTATTAAGTGTTTTCTCTCCACCTGTCTATGTCCTTTCGGGGGGGAAAAAAACTATTATGTAAATCTGACTACGTTAAATAGCTTACATCTGTCATTTGGTCACTATGAAAATGGCAAAATATTATCTTTTTTAATATAATTAAACATGACCTTACTCGGATGTACTTTCTCTTAAATTATATCCACTGCAGGGTTTTTTTCTGCAATATCTGCAAGAAAAGTAATATTCATTTGGGCTTTATTGGCCAAATTGATGAACATCATAAAATGAGCAGAAGGCAATTAATATCATTTTCAGATTTTACATGACTGTCTGGGTAATATTGCCACTTATGGATGAACTTTTAAAATATAGTTTTGCCAATCTAATCCAAAAAGTGGTTTTAAATATATATGTATGTAAAAGCCTTGAGAAAACGTCTTATTTAAACCAAAAAAATATATACTTTTTGATGGTTTAATTCAATGTCAATTGTGAACAAACGCTGTAAAAATTACACACTCACGTATTTTGTCATTATAAGACTAACCCCATCAGAATAAGCAGATCAGCAAAGCAGATCAATGCAGGTGTAATACGATCAAAGAGATTTGCACTGACATAGATGAACAGGGATATGCCAGACCCCTAAAGTAATTTAACCCCTTAAGGACCAAACTTCTGGAATAAAAGGGAATCATGACACGTCACACATGTCATGTGTCCTTAAGGGGTTAAAGGGACACTATACTCACCAGAACAAATACAGCATATTGAATTTGTTCTGGTGAGTATAATCATTACCTTCAGGCTTTTTGCTGTAAACACTGTCTTTTCAGATAAAATGCATTGTTTACATTACAGCCTAGGGATACCTCCACTGGCCACTCCTTAGATGGCTACTAGAAGTGCTTTCTGGGTCAGTGCTGCACAGTGTGACTGATATTCAGTGTCTCCACCCTCTGCATGGATACACTGAACTTTCTTCATAGAGATGCATTGATTCAATGCATCTCTATGAGGAGATTCTGATTGGCCAGGGCTGTGTTTGACTTGTACTAGCTCTGCCCCTTATCTGCCTCCTTGACAGTCTCAGCCAATCCTATGGGGAAGCATTGTGATTGGATCAGGCTACCACTTCTGATTATGTCAGCCACGAAGGCAGATCAGGGGCAGAGCCAGCAGAAGCAGACTGGAATAAAGGTAAGATTTTACTATATTTAGGGTGATAAGTGGGGGGGGGGGGGGGGGACAGGAGTGGTCAGGGAGGCTAGTTTGTGTTCCTGACCCTATAATGTTCCTTCAAGTTGCTGTAGTGCTTTATGTGTGAAGAATATTAAAGAGTTAGCAACTGACATCACAATCAAGTTCAGTCCAGTCACAACCAGGACACGTATTGCATGTGAGTAGGAGAGATAGAAACACTTTTTTTTTATTTCTGTTCCTCTATGTTTGCTTTTTGCATACTGACTGACAGGTGCAAAGTGCAGAGCTTATAACATTGATAGACAAGATTTGTACATTTTATCAGGGCTGTCTTTAACACAGGGCAAACAGGCCATGAAATTAATTATTGCCTTCCCTGCCTGCCCAGAAGGTAAGCAGGAGGGGGGCAAAGCAAAATATATTTTCCCCTCACTCTGCCACACTAACCCTCTAACCCCCTAACCCTGTCTCTCTAACTCCCTAACCCTGTCTCTCTAACACCCTGACCCTGTCTCTCTAACTCCCTAACCCTGTCTCTCTAACCCCCTGACCCTGTCTCTCTAACTTGCTAACCCTGACTCTTTAACCCCTATCCCAGTCTCTCTAACCGCCTAACCCTGTCTCTCTAACTCTCTAACCCTGTCTCTCTAACCCCCTAACCTTGAACTAGCCCCCTAACCCTGTGTCTCTAACTCCCTAACCCTATCTCTCTAACCTATAACCTTGTCTTGCTAGCCCCCCTAACCCTCTCTCTCTAACCCCCTAGCCCTGTCTCACTAACTTCCAAACCCTGTCTCACTAACCCCCCTAACCTTCCTAACCCTGGCACACTAACCTCCCTAACCCTGCCATACTAACCTCCCTAACCCTGGCACACTAACCTCCCTAGCCCTGCCATACTAACCTCCTAACCCTGGCATACTAACCTCTCTAACCCCCTAACCCTGTCTCACTAAACACCCTAATCCTGTCTCACTAGCCCTCCCTAACCTTATCTCACTAGCCCCCCAGCCCTTTCTCACTAGCCCCCCAGCCCTGTCTTACTAACTGTGTCACACTAACAACCCCTAACCTTGTTACAATCACCACCTTCCCACAATCACTTAGAAACCCTCAATCTGTCACACTCACCAATGCCCAACACTCACATCCAAACATCCAACCCTGTCATGCTCACCCACCCTCACACCTACTTCCCAAACCTTATCACACTTACCCACCCCATGTCTGTTTGCCAATGTGTGTAAGTACCGGTGGGTGTATCTCTGTGTATGTGTCAGTGTGTATAGCTTTGTGTCTGTGTATTTGCATGTATGTTGCTGTGTGTCTGTGTATCTGTATGTAGTCTGTGTGTGTATATCAGTGTATCTTTATGTTGTCAGTGTGTGTGTATCTATGTGTAGGTGTCAGTGTGTATATCTGTGTATCTGTATGTTGACATTGTCTGTATCAGTTTATCTATATGTAGTTAGTGTATGTGTCTGTCTGTATGTGTGTCAGTGTGTGTATCTGTATATCTGCATGTGTGTCAAGTCATGTGTCTGTGAGTCAGTGTATCTGAATGTTGTTATTGTGTGTATCTGTAATCAGTGTGTGTATCTGCATGTGTGTCAGTGTGTGTATCGTTGGGTCTGTGTAACTGCATGAGTGTCATGTTGTGTATCTTTGTGAATGTATCTGGCATTGTGTGTCTGTATATCTGCATTTATGTGTGTATCACAGTGTGTGTGTGGCAGTGTATATGTATACATCTCAGCATTCAAACACCAACACTACACACAAATACAACCCTGCATTCAAACTTCAACACTACATACAAACACACTCCTGCATTGATATGTTAACACTACATACAAACACACCTCGATGTTAAACACCAAAATTAATATAAACACACCCCTGCATTAAAAAACGAGCACTACACATAAATGCATAATTGCATTCAAACGCCAACACCACATACAAACACATCCCTACATTCACAAAAACATAATCCATACAAAAACATGCTTACATTCAAACACACAAACACTGCTCAGTGCTAAATACAACCTTGCAAGCATGGGGAAATGGTAGAGCCCCAGCTGTCAAAGCATTGTTGGAGTTGCATGACAGATGGGGCCACCCTTGCAATGGCAGGGGCCCAAAAAAAGTCTTGCACCAGGGCCCTCTCTACTTTAGTTCCTCCAGTGGTGGGCGTGATTGCATGCCAGGATGTGGAGAGGCAGTATCCAGGGGGCCCAAGCAAATGCTTGCCCAGGGTCCAATCATTATGAAAGACGGCAATGTATTTTATGAAATTGTATTGTTTACACTTCCCAAATATATGTATGCTAAAGGGACACTATAGTCACCAAAACAACCTTAGCTTAACTAAGCAGTTTTGTTGTATAGATCATGTCCCTGCAGTCTCCCTTCTCAATTCGCCATTCAGCAGTTAAATCACTTTGTTTATGCAGCCCTACCCACACCTCCCTGCATGTGACTTGAACAGCCACCCTAACCACTTCCTGTAAAGAGTCATCTAATGTTTACACTTCCTTTATTGCACAGTCTGTTTCATTTAGAATATCAGATATCACATTCCATTTAAAGTGCAGCAGATAAAACTTCTAAAATAAGTATGATCTGAAAACATTTTTTTTTCAAGCATGCTGTGTCAATCACAGCAAGGGTGTGTGTGGCTTGGGCTGCAAAAACAAAAACAAAAGTGATTTAACTCCAATATGACAAGTGACAGCAGGGGCATCATCTACATACTAAAACTGCTTCATTAAGCTAAACTTGCTTAGATGTCTATAGTGTCCCTTTAAATATAAACTATTAGTAAACAAGATATCAAGAATCCCGAGAAGAAATATCTGCTAAAGTGAAGAGGCAGTTATAGTAGATCAACTATTTACTAAATATTGGCTTTGCATTATGGGAGTTGCCACAATCAGCAGCCAAAATACAAGCAAGGTTTCAAACCTCTGTATAAATGATCGTATCCAGATTTCCCCAGAGCTGATGAATGATATTTATATTTACTGCATTATTTTATAATCTTTTGGCTAACTGTGGGCAGAATGCACCAATACTGTGGAAGATTAAGTGAATTCCTGGGTGTAAATTAATCATACGATGGTTGTAACATGGCTGACTAGATAACGACTTTTGCTAAATGAAATTGCATGGTTTCGTAATCTAACTACGTTTCAATTTTTTGGCACTTTAATAAAAACAACATTTATGTCAATGGAATAATATTGTTCCAAACCCATGGAGACTTCATATGTATAAACAAGTCAAGCTTAAAAAATGTTATGCAAATACATGGTAATTTATGCGCAAACTGCAGATAATAATAAAACCGTCTAAATACTATTACAAACTTTATGCACCTGAAAATATGTGGGGATATTTGCTTAACAAGAACAAACTTACTAAAATAATCACACAATGAAAAAGACAAATAAAATCTAATTCCATGTTACTCTAGAAAGTAAACAGAAGAACTCAGGACTTCTTAACAGGAAGCATAGAACCTAATATTGACGTTCTGTGATTGGTTGTTAAAGTTTTGTAATATATAAGGCTGTCAGTCTTAAAGTGACAAAACATAAACCCATCCATCTCATACTGTTCTTGAGTATATGTGGTAGATAAATAATAATTTCAGGCAAATAGTTATTTGAACTTTAAAACACCGTTTGCCTAACTAGCATTCATGCCACCTATTGGCTAGCAGGGGCCACTTACTCAGGGTACTTGATCATGTTTTAGTGAGCAGGGGCCACTTTCTGGTGTTGCCTGGGCACCTATTGACTACCAGAACCAATTTCCTGGAGTGCCCTGGGAGCTTACTAACGAGCAAGGGCCAATTTCCTTCAATGATAATAGTATTAGTGAGTATTATTGAGCAAGGGTCACTTTCCTGAAATGCCTAAGCACCAATTGAGGCACAAGGGCCATTTTACTGGGGTACCTGGTGTTTGGTGGTAAGCAAAAGCCATTTTACTGGGGTACCTGGTGTGTATTGGTAAGCAGAGGCCATTTTACTGGGATACCTGGTGTGTGGTGGTAAGCAAAAAACATTTTACTGGGGTACCTGGTGTGTATTGGTAAGCAGAGGCCATTTTACTGGGGTACCTGGTGTGTACTGGTAAGCAGAGGTCATTTTACTGGGGTACCTGGTGTGTACTGGTAAGCAGAGGTCATTTTACTGGGGTACCTGGCGTGTATTGGTAAGCAGAGGCCATTTTATTGGGGTACCTGGTGTATATTGGTAAGCAGAGGCCATTTTTCCCACCTATTTGTGAGCAAGGGCCACTTTCCTGGAGCATTAACCCGCAAGCATGGGCCACTTTCCTGTGGTTTCTGGACACTTTAATTGAGGGGTTACAAGGAACCTAGTGGCAAAGTAGGGACCACTTTCTGAGGATGCCTGGCTGTTTGTTGCTGAGCAGGTGCCACTTCTCCAGGTTGCCTGGGAGCCTATTTCTTAGACAAATGGCTTTCAAATCTGAAAACAAAAAACTGTAAGAAACATGCAAAATGGTTTTGCCAGAACACTAGTTAGGCAAAAGGTTGGCGTGGATACCTCCCAGACAGGCTTGAAAATGTACAGAATGGAGATATCACAAGTAAGTTCTTCTCTCCTACCCCTTACATAAATGTAAAT
Source organism: Pelobates fuscus (assembly GCF_036172605.1). Classification (NCBI taxonomy): domain Eukaryota; kingdom Metazoa; phylum Chordata; class Amphibia; order Anura; family Pelobatidae; genus Pelobates; species Pelobates fuscus. The sequence goes on from NC_086323.1 coordinate 24,866,002, forward strand.
GTACAGTCATGTTTAAAAAAGTATTAATCAAAAAAAAAAGAAGAAAAAAAAGAAAAAAGTATTAATCACTAAAAAGTCAGTGGTGTGTCTGGAGGGGACACCCGCGCAGATGCCCCCTCCTCCCCCCCTGCCATCCCCCCAAAAAGTAGGGGACCACCAGGAGGTTGGCAACTGGTGCGTGAGGTCCAGCAGGCTGAGCTTGGAATATTCTGTTGATCAGACTTCATTCTTACACTAGTTACTCCAGTTGAACTCTTGTAGGAGAGAGAATGCAACATGCTGCAGTGCAACCCCCCTGACATAGAACCATGAGGTGCCAGGGTGATGTACTCCTGGTGAGTTCCTCCTAGCTCATATTAACAAGCAGTATGGTAGTTTGTTGGGGTTAGTTATCACAGCAATTAAACCATTACCTATCTGACAGCAGCTGGCTTATCTAACTGTATGGAGCAATGGCAGCCTCACACGTCAAGAATAACTTCTAGGACATTATGGACAGAAAGAAACCTAGGGGGAAATCTATCTATTTATCTGCCCGTCATTCTATCTATCTATCTATCTATCTATTTCTGTCTGTTTTTCTCTCTGTCTTTCTGTCTGTCTAACTATCTATCTATCGTTTTCTACTGTGTCGATAATTGGAATTTCATCGATCATTTTCGTGTTGTCCCTGCCTGTAGTATATGTCTGCTGTCTATATTTGTGTCATAGTAACTCTGAGTTCATTGAACACTGAATTGCAGTGAATTGAAAACCAAACTGTGATTATATCCATGTTTACGAAGTTTTTCAAACCAGCACTTTTTGTCTAAACGTTCTAGTTCCCGGCAATTTGTTGCTTTTTGAATAAACTTATAAGTGTCTTTAAAAGACTTTAAGTTGGGTGATGAAAGTGAAGTGCTCGATGTGCTGGATTACATGCGCTGCATCCACTCTCGCAGAGTGATTATCCATGGCTCCTGTACAGCAAACTGCCAGGGGGAAAGGAGTCTGGGACGCAGAGCAACAGAGACGCCAAAGGCCTCTCGTGGCTCCCCTGTATGCAGAATAATTGCAAAGCAAGCAGACACAACAGGAAGTCCCTTGAGTACTGTACTGTAACATTCCCCCTCCTGAGATCACCTCTACAGACACATAACACACTTCACCGAGAATAGAACATCCACATAAAGAGTGCGCCACTCACTCACAAATCCCTATAGAATGGCAATGAATCAAATACACATCACTTTGTCAAACAACAGGGATTCGCAAAACGTCACTGTCATCCTAATTGTCTGTCTCTGTCCATTAAAACATTTTGATGATTTTTCTTTTTTTTTCAGGGGTGGGGAGTCCAAAAACTTTTTTTTTTGCTAATTTACTGGTGGCATTTTATTAATTATTTTTGTTGCATACTTTAACTTTTTTTTTTATTATTATTATTGTTAAATCTTCTGGGTTTTACTTAAATGACAATTGATCTCTCACATCTCAGTAACACAGGAGACAAAAAAAATGTGTTTTTCGCACCATCTGGGACACAAAGGGTTAAACAGAATCTTCACCGAACAAATTATTCTTCCTTCTTCACGTCTCCCCCTCTCCCCCCCCCCCCCCCCCACCCCCACCCCCAACTCGACCACAGGCTGTGAAAGATGTCTGAAGATCAGAAATCGGGATGGTGGCACAGAAATGGTTACATCTTGCGGAATTGCAGGATGTGTCACATTTGATTATAAATCACTTACCCTTAATTGCCTATTTTGGTGAGTAGATGGTGAGGTCACAGCTGCAGCTAGAAGCCCCAATGCCATCTCCCCATGCAATGAATAATAGATAGAGCACCACCCAGACAGGCAGACAGAGATGTTGTCATGTTCCCTCGGGGACACTATTTCCTGTTGCCATTTGTTTTGCAGGTAGCATGTGTTAGAAAAGGGAAAAAAAGTAATGAAATAAGAACTGACTCATTCATAATTTAACCCACGCAATACCAAAGGGAACGAGAAATACACATGTACATTGACTAAAGACTTCACCTAATTTATTAATTTTTCTACAATTAGCATTTGTAAACAATTTCTAAAAACACTAACACAGTAGAACACCTTCAAGCTGCTGGAAGTTCTGAATTCATCCGCCTGGGTGATTGGTGGGACATTCAAATTCTGTAACTCCAAATCACCAAAACAGATTATAGATGTATCAAGAAACAAGCAAAATGGAATGGAATGGGCAATGGATGAACAATGTTGTTTGATTTGTGATTCAGAGTTACACCTGCGGCGCCAAACAAAAAAGATTGATTGATGGGGAAAAAGGTGATTGATGGTCAGGGCCAGCCCAAGACATTGTGCTGCCTGGGTCCAAAAATGAAATGCTGTCCCCTCAGAAAAATATATATGTTTCTGCAATGGTAGTGTCGCTATGTGTGTGTGCTGGGGATAAAACGTGTGTCTGAGTGTGCACTGGGGGACGAAGTGTGTGTCTAACTGTCTGCTGGGAATGACATGTGTCTGTGTGTTCACTGTGAATGGAGTGTTTATCTGTGTGTGTACTGGAGATGAAGTGTGTGTCTGTATGTGTGCTGGGGATGTAGTATGTGCTGGGGATGTAGTGTGTGTCTGTGTGTGTGCTGGGGATGTAGCATATGTCTGTGTGTGCACTGTTGCCAATACACTTACCTATACACTGTGTCTGTGTACATGCATGTGTGTCAGTGTTTGTATCTGTGTGTCTGTATCTGAATGTGTTACAACAGAAACAAGAATCCCTGCACACAGGTTCCGCCCTGCAAATTCCGCCCTCTGTCGTGGAGGTGCTCTGTGCTAAAGGTTGACAACGCTGAACCCACCAGAATACTCACAGAAGCAGAAGGACACGGTTTATTTCTGGGACACAGTTTATTTCTGGAAACATCACCTCATAAAGTGCAACGTTTCGGCTCAACAGAGCCTTAATCATGCATGATTGATCCTGATTCCTGGAGTGTTGCCTGTGTGATTCTGCGTCTGTGTGTATCTGTATATGTGTCAGTGATTGTATCTGTTTGTCTATGTATCTGCAAGTGTGGCAGTCTTCCTGCGGATAGAAGGGGCCCAGTCACGCTGTTAAAGCACCGCAGCTCACGACCGGGCCCCTCATTGCATATGTCCATGAGGTGGCCCTAAGGGCATGGGCCACCAAATGGACCTTCATACAGGTTTCCAACCTGTGCGGTGCAGCTGCACCACCGCCACGGGTTGTTAACTGCTGTTTTAAATGATGACAAAATGCCGCTCCTGTCAGTGTGCTGCCTAGAGCCGTGGCCCCACAGCGGTCTATGGAGGGGCCGGCCCTGTTGATGGTTAAGGGAAATCCACTGAATACTGATTTTATTCACAGATAAAATGCAAAGTGACCAAAAATGGAAAAAAGGGAAGAAGGGAGAAGTAAAAAACAAAAATATATATAATTTTTTATTTTTTTACTGCTTGTTCTTTTTTTCCTCCCTCTAACTAATTGATTATTTGTTCCGAATTGATCTGTGACTCAAATGAAAAATAGGAAAACACGCCTACCAATGTACTGCAAAATATTTACATAATATTTATATTTGTCAGTACACTGATTGGCCCATTTTCACACCATTTTGGTTCGTCTAGATAATTTTTCCCAAAACGATTGCATAGATGAAATGTCCCTCACAGCATTTTAACATTCTCCAGTCGGCCCCACACCACCCTCCTGTCCTACAACTGTTGTCACACCGTTCTCGCAGTGATCCTGACACTGGATTCTGTGTCTCTGTGTATATTTATGACGCAGCGTCCATGTGTTTACAAACTGACGCAAGAGACATGAAATTGCATAATTTTCTATGCCCACTTACTTTTTGGTGGGAATGAAAGTGACGCAAACTGGGTCATATCTCCTAATCCTAAAAAAGACCAATTCTCCATTGTCCACCAGTGTCCAGTGTCTTGTTAGTCCCAATAGCGTGTTGATGATTTATGGTGTTTTTTTTGGTATTTTTACCCGGCCTGCCTGACCATCCTGTTCTCTGGTATCCTTTGACCCGGCTTTGCCTTTAGATATTGTGTACCTCTCCTGTCCTTAATCTCGGCTTACCCTGACTAGTCTTTTATCTTATGTACATTATGTCCAGCCACCTCTAAAGACTGGTAATATGCTCCTTATCTCATCCATACTTATATAGGTTCAGTGTTGGTTCAAGTTCTGTGTGTTGGGTTACCACCAGGGCCGTCTTTAATGCAGGGCAAATGGGGCAGTTGCCCCGGGCCCAGTTGCTCCTGGGGGGCTCCAGAGCAACTGCCCCGTGGCCTAGCGATTTGCGCAGCCCCCATGGACCGGGCAGTGCAGCTGCACAGAGCCGCACCAGCCGAAAACTAAGTGCCACCCGGTGGGCATGTGTCAGCAGGGGCCCGGTCGGGCGCTGTGATGCTTAAACAGCGCGACCGGGCCCTTTCCTGTTTGGAAGCCGGCTGGGAGGAAGTGAGTGCCGCACGTCACTTCCTCCCACCGGAGATCACAGCCGCGCGGGAGGAGGAAGGCAGGGAGGAGGGGAGTTCCAGAGGAGAACTCCCAACTGCCTCAGCCTGCCACTGGACCCTAGGGAAACCACCCTTTAGAAAAAGGTAAGAACCTGGAGGGTGGCTAAATGTATGTCAGTATGTCTGTGTGTGTGTTTCAGTATGTATGTCTGTGTCTGTGTGTGTGTGTGTGTGTATGTCAGTATGTCTGTCTGTGTGTGTATGTCAGTATGTCTGTCTGTGTGTGTGTGTGTGTGTGTGTCAGTATGTCTGTGTGTGTATTTATTTATGTGTTTCTGTGTGTGTGTCAGTATGTCTGAATGTGTGTTAATATGTCTGCCAGTATATATGTGTGTCAGTGTATGTGTGTGTCAGTATGTATCTGCGAATGTTTTAATATGTCTGTCTGTGTGTGTATGTTTCAGTATGTCTGTCAGTGTGATTGCGGGTTGGGCATAATTGGGCGGTGGGGGGTGGGAGGAGCAAGGCCCAGGGAGCCCAAGAAAATGCATTGCCCAGGGTCCTAATCATATTATAGACGGCCCTAGTTACCACCACTCCATGACAATCACACACAGTGTATAAATATATTTGATATCCGCCCATATTGTTTCCCCACCACATGTGTCATTATATCAGCAGAGTTCAACCTGAATGTTTCATTCTGCATCCCGAACTGCTGCTTGTCCTGAAGATTTGGAGCTGGGGTTCTGTTTTGGTCTGGAATCATTTCATCCATAGTGCCTGTTGCTAAGAGAAACTTTTGGAATGGGACTGTGAATGAGGCAATCGTAGCACGTTATGTGCCGAAGGAGATAGGAGAGGCAATGCACTGGTAATGTTATTGAGGTTAGCTAAGCAGGTGGATTAACGTCTACAATAGACGCTGCATAAAGAAGATAAGAATTTTCTTTGCTCTTTTGTAAAACACCTGCTTCCATCGTGTTTTCAAATAATAAAGTAGTCTTGTGATCCTGCTAGATCCTCCGCTCTGAGTTAGTTTTATTTTTTTTCTTCATACGCCTTTTGCCGTTTTTTTTTTTTTTTTTACTTTTCCTAAAAATTAAATGTAAATGTTACTCGCTGCTCTGATCAACACAAGGAAGGAAAAGGGGGTGTTGGGCAATATATGTAAGGTACTCGAATACCACGATGACAGTTTTAATACCCAGTTTGTGTTCTGCACATCCATGTGCTTCAGGCGCCCGTGACAACTATTGTGATTTAAGGCGCTATTGTCCTGTTTTTTACAACTGATGTTTTACATTGCATGTATTTCTTTAAACTTTATCGATGTACTTGTTTTGTTTGTATGTAAAATCAACGTGCCTGTCCTGAATGTACCAGTAAATGGCTACTGGGATCTTATCGGGGACACTTTGGATAGTCTAGTAACTATATTACTAAACAAATATTAATGAGTGATTTAACCTCTAACTTTCTGTCAACAGTTTATGTAAAAAAAAGTTTGTTTATTATGTGTATGTGAGTATGTGTTTGAAAGGTGGAATTCTTTGCAAAGTTTGTTCCAGTAGAAATGAAGTTGGGGAAAGTAAGAGTTGTGAAAGTATTTATTAAATTACATAGCAATATTTTTTTTCTGGATTCAAAGATATCCTTACGTCAAACATGACTGTTGCTCTTTAAGATTATAACAAAACAAGAGAATTCAAAGTTAGTCCAAAGTGAATTTCAAACTTAGGAACAAGACAGACAGAATGGAAAAATGATCTAAGTAAGCAATGCTACCAGTTCGACTACTTTGGCCTTAAATTTATGGTATTTTTAAGGAAGCAGAAACGATAGATCTGTGCCACAGGGATGGAGATACCCGGCCACCCTTCACTAGATCACAGTTCTTGCACTCCAGGGCCAAGCTAATGGAATGTTCTTTATGAAATTCACCAGCACACTTACAGCTTTCCTAAATTATTAGTAATTTTGGAAATTGTCTGCATGTTATTCTGCCCCTAACTCCTTTAACAGCACAGAAGTATCACGAACGAAGTATGGCAAAGATAATCTGTGCTGTTCAGGTGCATAGATCTACATTTCCTAAGCAATTGGACCACAAGGGGGAAAACGCACCTTAATAACTTTTAGCTCCTAAGGATTGGTATTAAAAAAAGAAGACAAAAAAAATGCTAGCGTGATCCCATAAAATTCCGGAACTGGGGATCCCCAATGTCTTGTCCCATCACCAATGAACAATCCTGACCATAGCTGGTGGAGAAGCAGAGCTTTGGGTATCTCTAGAAAAAAGGGAGAAAAAAGGGCTGGTACAGACTCAGTAATGATTGGGATACGCTGGTGACTGGATAACAGATGTGATCTATGACAATTATTATTATGATTATTTATTTTTTTATAGCGCCAGCAAATTCCGTAGCGCTGTACAATGGGTGGACTAACAGACAAGTAATTGTAACCAGACGAATGGACGCACAGGGACAGAGGGGTTGAGGGCCCTGCTCAATGAGCTTACATGCTAGAGGAATAAAGACCCTTAACAGAATTAGGAAATCCGTGTGTCCAACTTGCCTTATTCTACCACCAAATTCAGGTTTTATGACCTGAGACTTTCCCCGTAGTCTGCACAGGGTTATTCTTCTTCGCTCGGCTGCGTCGCCCAAGCCGAAGGGAAAAAGGTGTTACCTACACATATTTTTAGTATCTGAAGGTAAAATGCAGGGTTTAAATCTCTGAAACGTATATTTAGAAAGATTCTAGTCACTGTTTACAGCGCAGTAGAGACCGGTGTTGTTTGTCTATAAATACGTGTTTATTTTGTTATTTTTTTCCCTTCTGCTGCCAGTAAGGTCACCTTCAGACTGATTCCGGCAGGGGGTTACATGCGCTTCTCCTAGTGTCTCATGGCTCCGTGATTTATTGCCGCTCACTTCTTGCCACTGTTCACTGCACAATCCAATCTTCCAGACACACATATTTCTCAATCCGTAGACGAATGCTCTTGGAAGGAGCTGAGCTCGCCCTGGCTTGCTAATTTCCCTCACATCTCTCATTTCTTGCTTTTTTCCATTTTGTATTGCTTTAATATTCCGTCGTGCTCAAAACAGAATGAAATAGAGATGATAAAATGCCGGATTAGAAAATCAGTCCAAAACACAATTTTTTTATTTATTTTTTGTGGTTCAACTCACTGAATTAGTAGTTTCCTGGAATAAATATTTTTCCTGTATAACTCTACCTGCAGACCTATCTATCTAATGTAAGACCCCTGACTTTTATTTAAACATCAGGGTGAAACTGAAACCAATTAAGGTAACGAAGTCTTAATCTGACTTCCTCCTACAGTAAAACCCCATTCTCCCCCTCAATGCCTCAGAGGCTACAGATCTCCATAAAACTTCAGAATTTTTTTTTTTAAATGAATTTAGTTACATGTCATGGTAATTTATTGCTTATCTGGTCGCTGTAAAAAAGTGGTATAAATATAAATAGTGAATAAACTTGGTTCATCCAAAAAAATAAACGTATTGGCTCAGGTGAAATTGGTTTTGGTAACGTAGTATTTTGGTTTAGACAATTTCACTATGCAATAGTTTCAGGGAAAAAAAATTTGGGTGAACCAAAATATAAATGTGTCCACTTTGATTCACAAGTCACATGAGAAGAAGTAACCAAAATAAGGCAAAACATGAGGAACTGTAAATATGTATATATTTATATATTAGATATTTATTAATGTAGAGGGCCTTTTGTTCCTCCTCATTTTCCCTCTATCTGTCACTTCTCACTGATCTGTGATTCAAATCAACATTTAGTGACTGACCCTTAACCATCGATCATCATTGTTTTCCTATCAATCAATTATAGATGGAATTCCAAATCACAAAACAAGCAAAATGTATCGTTCATTCGTCAATTCAATCGTCAATCCATAGTAATGATGCCTGGAATTATACAAGTGCTATAATAATATCACAGCCTTTTTTTAGTATAGCATTGCTATAAAGAATGTGGATGTTTTTATCATGTCAAAATTTGAAAAGTGAGTCTAACAATTCAACCCAGATTTACATGCGCCTTTAAATGAATGCTTCTCTCGCTGTCAAGCCATATTTTAGTATATTAAAGGACCACTCTAGTGCCAGGAAAGCATACTCGTTTTCCTGGCACTAGAGTGCCCTGAGGGTGCCCCCACCCTCAGGGACCCCCTCCCGCCCGGCTTTGGAAAGGGTAAAAGGGGTTAAACTTACCTTTTTCCAGCGCTGGGCGGAGAGCTCTCCTCCTCCTCTCCGCCTCCGATCCTCCCCGTCGGCTAAATGCGCACGCGCGGCAAGAGCTGCGCGCGCATTCAGCCGGTCACATAGGAAAGCATTCATAATGCTTTCCTATGGACGCTTGCGTGCTCTCACTGTGATTTTCACAGTGAGAATCACGCAAGCGCCTCTAGCGGCTGTCAGTGAGACAGCCACTAGAGGATTAGGGGGAAGGCTTAACTAATTGATAAACATAGCAGTTTCTCTGAAACTGCTATGTTTATAAAACAATTAGTTAACCCTAGCTGGACCTGGCACCCAGACCACTTCATTAAGCTGAAGTGGTCTGGGTGCCTAGAGTGGTCCTTTAAGGCCAAAGATGGACTGGAGCATCATAACACAATGAGATTAATATTTTGTAATAGGATAATGAAGAGTTATTGTTTGAAAATTAGCAAATCATTCATGAATATTTGGAATGGGCTAAGGTAATATTTTAGAAAATAAGCTATTAATAGACAATATATAATAATGTAATATTTGTGGTGAGTTTCATTAGATCGTCAGACATATTTATAAATTAAACAGACATTGAAAGCCATGTTTCAGTGTTTGCAGATGGCACAAAGCTAAGGTAATACAATGTGAGCAGGATACCACTTCTCTGTAGAGGGATTTAGATAGATTGGGGGACTGGGCAAACAAATGGCAGATTCAATTTAATGTAGAAAAATGCAAAGTTATGCACTTTGGGGTAAAGAATGCCCCAGCTACTTATACCCTTAATGGAAGCAAATTAGGGATAACAACTAGAGAAGGATTTGGGAGTTGAACAATGTACAATGTCAATCAGCAGTTGCTAAGGCCAGTAAGGTTTTGTCATGTATAAATAGAGGCATTAATGGTAGGGGTGAAAATATAATTTTGCCTCTTTATAAATCATTGGTAAGACCACGTCTTGAATATGTTGTACAATTTTGTGCACCTGTTCTATTAAAAGACATTATGGAACTAGAAATAGTGCAGAGGGGAGCTACGAAATGAATAATAAAAGCAATGGAACACTTTAGTTATAAAGAAAGGTTAACAAATTTAAACCCTTTCTTAGTTTAGAAAAACGGCGCCTCAGAGTGATATGATAACATGATACAAATTCATTGTCTTGAAATATATTCATAAGGACATGAGGTCAGGTATTTAGACTGGAAGAAAGTAGATTTAACCTAAGGCAAAGGAAATGGTTCTTTACCATGAGAATAATAAGGATGTGGAATTCGCTGCCTGAAGAGGTGGTTTTATCAGTCTGTACAGATGTTTAAACATCAACTGCATGCATACTTGCAAAAACATATCATTCACGCATAGGTTAGCTACGAATCCTGTTACATTAAGCTTGCCTACGTTTTTAAATTCCCTTTTAACTTACACTTTAGTAAATAAGCCTGATTATGCCCATGATTAGATCAAACAATAACATACATCATTTAAAATATGCTGGATTCGTCTTTGCTTGAATTGTTTACTTGTCCCTACATATGAGGCAATTATTCAGCATTTGCATACAGTACCATATGGTGATATATAAACCGTTTGCTTTTTTAATTTTAATTTTGTTCTTTACATTTATTTGTAAGTCTTCAAGCCGCAACTGATGTTATAGTGCTAAAATTTACACTGTAAACATGGTTTTGTGATGCCCTTAAGATGTGCGTCCTACAAGTAGAATTATGGCGTGTTAGATGGAACTTAACCCCTTCTTCAGCTGAAGTTGGAAGCCATCAACCCAGCAGTGAAGTTGTTAAATGGAAGAGGAGAAATTGCATCTTAAAAATTTGTCTCTGGTACCTGCGTGTGGCAGCAGATATTGAACTGACTTCATTAGCTGCCTAATGTCCCAGTAAATGACTGTCAGAATGTTTGACAGTTCCGCTGTATAGAGGGAGGCCTGCGTACCTGACGGTTAATGAGCCAAACGTAAAGCAACCTTCTGTGAGGAAGCTTCAGCCACCTTTGTCAGAGACTAGATCTTCAAACAACCATCTGTGTTAGCTACACTGTCTCTTTGTCCGACGCACGAGAATCTCAGTTCTAAAGAGAAAAGGCGAAAATTCCTGAAAGAGAATTGTGTCTTGTTCCCTAGTGTTTCTTGATAAAGAAAAACAAACACCAAGGCTCCCTCTGCTGGAATCTGTTGTGTATAAATGCCGCTTTTGATCCACACTTGAAGAGTTTAGGTGTAGTGTGCCTTGTGACCACTCCATTTCATGGTGGCGCTGTTTTCAGTTGTCATCCATAGCTGTGGTTCTTAAAGAAGCACTACAGCCAGACCAGTTTGTCTAAATTATGTGGTCTGAGTGCAGTTTCCCTGCCCTCTTAACCATGCAATGTAAAATACTGGGGACTACTTTGTTTTTGTATTTTTCATACTCTTAACAAAACGTGACAAAAGGCAGAGCTAACCCTTGGCAAGTTTTCATATTTCCCCAGGGCCGTCGTTAATATATATTTTTTTGACAATCTTTATTTATTGTTTTTTTCAAGTTGGAATGGGATTACAGAAAGAGAAACAAAGTACACTACGTATCAGAACAGTACAGTGTCTTGAGTAAACTTTTCCATTAATGGGATATACATTGTGTAATATTCACAAGGTGCAAGTCAGGTTAGATTCTGGGAACGGACCTAGGAATCGGTTCATACTTTCACTGACTCCTCGTCTTGTATGCCTAAATTGCGTAATTCACCTTACATATGCATTTTATAGTTATTGCCAGGTATTAGCGCTGGTATGATCTGTGAGGCTTACGCTGGGTATGAGGTACTGCCCTGGGTTGTTGTTCGGTAGTCTGCGATTGCATTGTTCAGGTGGTGAGAGTATTACATTGCCCTAGAAGGGTATGGGTCAGGGTAACGATACTAGTGTATCTGGTATGCCCCTGCCTGTGCGTGGGTTAACTTGGTGTGTGTTCTAGGCTGTCTTTCTTTATAGCTTGATCTTGTGTAACTTGTGTGCTACTAGGGCAAGAGTCAGGTGATGCAGGTCTGGGCAGTACGCCTCTTGGTGTCTTTCGCAACCATAGAACAGGCATGAGGGTGTTACAAGTGGTGGGCTGAACCATGAACCGGTGTTGACCCAGTCATTGTACCTGTTTGTTTTGCGTCACATGTGCTAGCTGTATCTCTCTTTGCTAGTAGTCCCTATTCGTGTGTACTGTCTATTCAATGGTTTGGGTCCGTTGTTTATATTGATTGGACGCTGGGCAACCATTTGCTTAGGCCCACTTGTACCTGACCCCTCCCCCTCCCCCTCCCTGGCAAGCAATCAAGCCACCCACCCCAACGCAGTGGTGGAACTAAAGTAGAAAAGGTTCTGGGTGACCAAAAGGAATGTAAGCATGTTTTCCTATGGAGTATGTTTGTGTGAAGGTAGGAGTGTGTTTGTGTGTGGTGTTGGCATTTGAATAAAGCATGCATTAATGTGTAGAGTTGGTTTTTGAGTGCAGGGGTGTGTTATATTTAATGCCACACACACACACTGTGATACACATACACACACACAGAAACACACTGACACACATGCAGATACACATACATTGACACACACAGATACACAGATATTCACACTAACACACATGCAGATACACAGACACACTGACTGACACAGATAGGGACACACCAATACACATACAGATGAATAGATACACAACCTGACACACATGCAGATACTCAGACACACAGATACACATACTGAGAATAGACAAATACACACATACACACAAGGACAACATAAAGATATACACACATACAGCTAAACAGTCAGATATACTGTCAAACATACTGACATGCACAGAGATGCATACACTATGCAGACATACTGACACACACACAGACACACATTGACAGACATACTGACACACACAGACACACATTGACAGACATACTGACACACAAACACACATACTGACACACAGATACATACACTGACAGGCATACTGGCACACACAGAGATGCATATACTGATACACACTGAAAGACATACTGACACATTTACAGACACATACACTGACATACACACATTCACTGACAGGCATACTGACACACACAGACACATACACTGACAGATATACTGACACACACAGAGACACATACACTGACATACATACTGGTACACATTGAAAGACATACTGACACATACACACATACTGACATACACACAGAGACACATTCACTGACAGACATACACACACACACACACAGACACATACACTGACAGACATACTGACACACTTGCAAAATTTATTTTTTTTAATCCACCCTCCAGTTTCCTACCTTTTGCTGGAGGGTAGATTCCCTGGGATTCCGTGTGGTGCCTGAGGTTGTTGAGAGTTGGGGTTGTTGGGAGTTGGGGTGTGGCTCTCCCTGCTCCACCCACGTAGCTTCATGTTCTCTGTGGGAGGAAGGGAGTTGCGTCTGTCACTTCCTCTCACTCTGCCGATAAACAAGGGGTCCCAGTCGTGCTGTTAAAGGGCCACAGCGCCCGACCAGGCCCCTGCTGACAAATTCCCACCAAGTGACCCTAAGTGCAGGGGCACCTGAGAAGCCTCCTTAGGGTCCGGGCTCCTGACTGCACCGGACGGCCACTGAAAAAAATAAATTGCGAGCTGCAGGTTCACAGGGCAGCTGCTTTGAGCCCTCCCAAGAGTAAGCCCTCTGAATTACTGATACCCGGCAGTGCCCGAGAAAGGGTTAATCCATTTTCTTGGGGGGTGAAGGGATCTCGGATTATTCAAAGCCGCTACCATGTTAATATTTATCATTATTATTACTTAATGCATAATGACACTCCAAACACAAATAAAATGTACTATTGTTTCAGAACCTCATTAAGTGATGCCATTATGAAGTTGTGTTTTTGTTTTTTTTATTGCTTTTATGGTTATTGAAATAAGTGCTTTTAAGAGTCGTATTACGTTGGGTTATTATATGTCGTTTTTTGCTTGTCAATAAACATTGTGATCACTATTTACAAAAAACTATTTTAAAAAATCAAATTTTGTGATGAGGGGCTTTAACAGGGAAGCTACGGTAGTCTCACGCAGGCTGTACCTAGTTTCCCCGTGGCAGAGAAGGGGTTAAGCTGACTTCATTCTCCATGCGCTAGACACCTGCCCATTAGACAGGCGCCAGCACTGCTCACTCAGAGCCCCAAAGGGCCGGTGTGACTACATGTGGTGTCCCAGCAGGAACTGCTGCCTGCAGCCTCGTGGGATCTCCTACCACTCCCTGCAATTTCATGCTTCCCTTAACAAATATCTGCTGTCTGTACTCTGAAAAAACTAAAAACCTTCAGGGCTGGCAGGAAAGGGCAAACGTGTCTGTGTGTGTTTATATATTTATTTATAGTCGCCTAATGTAATTTTGATGTATATGTTTTGTTTTATAGAAGAAAATATGTACAGTAGTGCTGTACAAGGGTTGTGATATGTAATGTGATAATGATCTGAAATACATACATTATACAATTAAAATTACCTTATTCAATTGTAATATAACAAAATGCATTTTGTAAAATGCCATGATTAGACAATTCCCTGTGTTTAGAGGATTCTCTGTTGCAATGAAGAAGATGTTATTGCTACAATAACATTAATCAATTTATCATAGACAGTTACTTGGTATTGATATGTGTGCCTCTTTATACCACTGAGGACCAAAACAAGATTTCCCATAAAGCGGTATAGGATACCGACTGTAGCCCCTGCTTAGACATCTGCCCAAATGCCCCTGTTTGGTCCTGAAGCTCCAGATCTGGCTGTGATGTGAGCCCCCTCATAAACTGACAGGTGGATCAACAGATTTCACTTTTTGCCCCGTTATCTGCTGGAGCATGCTTTGTGAGGTCGTCTTTGGGTGCAGATCACATTAAGAGGTCTCGAGAGGTCTCCTAGCACTTCTCAATGACTCAGATAGCCGCAGTCAACAATCTGTGTCATTGACACAGCACAGAGATAGCCAGGGAACGCTTAAAAGGATCTGCAGCCAATATTTGTTTAACCATACCAAGACCCCTACCGAGCCACCAGGGATTTAGCTCCTCAGCTTTAGCTCCTTTAGCTCCTTTAGCTCCATGTCTTTACAGGACCACCCAGGATAACAACTCCCCTTCTGATAAAATGTAAGCAGGAGGGCGGCAAGTTAAAGGAACACTATAGTCACCTAATTTACTTTAGCTAAATAAAGCAGTTTTAGTGTATAGATCATTCCCCTGCAATTTCACTGCTCAATTCACTATCATTTAGGAGTTAAATCACTTTGTTTCTGTTTATGCAACCCTAGCCACACCTCCCCTGGCTATGATTGACAGAGCCTGCATGAAAAAAAAAACTGGTTTCACTTTCAAACAGATGTAATTTACCTTAAATAATTGTATCTCAATCTCTAAATTGAACTTTAATCACATACAGGAGGCTCTTGCAGGGTCTAGCAAGCTATTAACATAGCAGGGCATAAGAAAATATTAATTAAACAGAACTTGCAATAAAGAAAGCCTAAATAGGGCTCTCTTTACAGGAAGTATTTATGGAAGGCTGTGCAAGTCACATGCAGGGAGGTGTGAGTAGGGTTCATAAACAAAGGGATTTAACTCCTAAATGGCAGAGGATTGAGCAGTGAGGCTGCAGGGGCATGTTCTATACACCAAAACTGCTTCATTAAGCTAAAGTTGTTAAGGTGACTATAGTGTCCCTTTAAACACTTCCCCACACACACTCTACACACAAAACATTGAGCCACACTCAGGGTCATCTTAACAGCATCATAGGCACCGGGCAAAATAGTGCACTGAGGCCCTGCCTGCACAACCACTCACAGGAATGAAAATGTAAATTGTCAATAAAATTCAGCTTATATTATAGGTAGGTCCAATAAAAAAACATGCTGTTCAGAAAAAATTAATCCACATGAACGAGGGGAAGGCAACTGACATGGACTGTTAAAAATATTGGAAGAACTTTATTATGACTTTACAGCTTCAAAAAATATGTGTGTTGAGTTTGTCTTGCTTTTGTACAATTAGTATGTGCACGTTGTTTTCGTCAACGTCAAGATATGGATTTGCAACAGCAAGATTGCATGTACAGATAACATCATACTAATTGATTAGTCCACCTAAATTTTTAATAAAGAGGGTTTAAAGTTTCTGAATAAATCTCCCCGTATAATATACTGAAGTCTTGGCAAGACTATGGGGCACCTATGCCCGTGGGGCCCCCGAGCATCTGTCCAGAATGCCCATGCATTGAGATAGCCCTGGCCACACTCAGACTTCCAACCACACACAACACTCATATTCCTCTACACACGACACTCAACCAGCACACAGGCATTTTCAATCTCCTCCACACACACTACATTCAGCCGCCACACACGCTGTCATTACACTCAATCTTCCCCACAACCAAACAACACTCAGTTAAAGGGACACTATTGTCACCAGAACAACCACAGCTTAATGTAGTTGTGCTGGTGAGTATAATCATTATATGCAATCATTTTTATGCAAACACTGCCTTTTCAGAGAAAAGGCAGTTTTTACATTGCCCATAGGGACACCTCCAAGTGGCCACTCCTCAGATGGCCACTGGAGGTGCTTCCTTGGGCAATGCTGCACAGTAGGCAGCTCTGCCATTCAGCGTCCCCATGTGTTCTTAACCCTATAGTGTTCCTTTAACACACCCGCAATCTTGACAAAATCCGGTGTTTAGTGAATAACCCTGTATGAATTCTATTGCAGTGGGGCACTGATCCTACAAAGGTCCTCAATTCCCCCATACAAACACAGATATTCTAAATCTGGAGAGTAGGGTAGAATGAGAGAGAGTTTTGGATACCCTGTGAATGTTCTTCCCAAACAGGCACACTGGAGCAGCATCAATTAATACCTGGCGACACTGAGAGTTCCGAAATCAGGGCAGGAGAATGCATGGTTGCCAAAAAATTGTGCATCATCAAGGCACTCATATGCACCTGGTTCGCAAAAAGCCTTCCAAGGCTGCCAATCAGGTGTGTTTAAATGCAGAGCAATGCTGAAGTGTGCTTATATGGACAGGAGTGTTCTTAAACAGAGTGGCACAGTAGCAAGTCCATTTAATGAAATACTCACTTTTCCCTGTCCCAACAAGTAAGATTTTAAAAATAAAAAAGCATGGCGGCAGGAGAGGGCCCCAAATTAGGACCAAATTGGGATTGACACTTTATTAGGGCAGATATACTGATCATCTAGACATCCCTGGCTACCATTTGTATTTCTCAATTATTAATTCTTGGCTCTCTCATTCACAAAATAAAATCCTTGTTATACAGTAAAGAATTTATAGAACGGAACCTTCATGGTGGGCAGAAGACACAGATGACAACGAAACTGTCAGATTTTTGCTCTGGAGAAAAATAAACAGTGTCGTCTCTTGACGATCTGTACCGAGACCTGTGCTCGTCAATATTTTATATTATATTTAATGTAATATATCATTCATAAATATTTAAGAGAGATGTGTAAATAGCAAGGAGGGCAGAATTTGCAGATGGCACAGAAATTTGCAGGAAAGCAGAATTAAAACCCAACCGTGAGATGTTGCTGGATTTTTCCAATCTGGAGACAATGTAACAGCTCAATGGGAAAGTGCTTTTACTGCTGACGTGGGCAAAGTTTCCGAGCTTTAGGGTAAAGGTTATAGACGGCAAAGACAGTCTGTAATTGCCTGGCGATTCCAAGGGCAAGCAATTGAGTATGTCTAAAGATTGTTGTAGAATACAGGATACACGTTTGATGATGCAGTTTGTTGTAGATTGCCTTAAGTCTGGTAGAGCATCATGGGACATGTAGTCCATCACTCGTGTAGAAGTATTCCATGTATCCTTATATAGCATAGTGGTATTATTATCTTATTATTTTGTTAACTTTAAGGCCTTGATTTAATTTATTTCATTTTTTTGCATCAGCTTTTCAAATGATTACATGTTTTTAGAAATTTTAAAAAAAAATCATTTAATGTTTTGAAAAATATTTTAATATTCTGATTTTTTTTATATATTGATATTTTTTATATATATATATATGATATATTTTTTGATATTTTGAAAATTTTGAAAATATCATTGGAAAAAATGTATCCAATATCATTAAAACATTTCAAAACTCTATCCAAAAATATTGAACCGAGGCCTGTTTACTCAAGTATACAAATAAACACAAAGGGGTTTGTGCAATCGCCATTGGTGAGGTTCCTAGTAAGATAAGGAAGTGGTGGTAGTTGATAAATTGATAAATCAGATTGTACATCCACTGAGCTGATTACTCTGTATATATGTGACATAAAGCCATAACCCAGTTTGGGTCGATGTTAATTGCTATTTACCCCATCATACCTGTCATTACGTCCACTCTCAACTTTCTTAGGCTTCAATTTAATATTGTTGTATAAGCTTTCTAAATTATTTGATATTTTTGGATAAACTTTTAAAATCATTTTTAAGATTGTGAAAAATATATCTGTTCTGTAATAACAAATACCAAAACTCATCAGTTGTAGAGGAAAAACCTAAATCAAGTTATACAACCCACAAGATACAATTTCTGGTTGTTGTGTATACATCTCATGTCATTAGAAGCCTGTAGAGGGTATGGTGTTATAAAAAGGACAGCACATCTAAATCAGCCTATTTCATACTTTGTAGTATTATCTAACATGTCACATAGTGCACAGTTCACATAGAAATGTCGTGGTTTTAATTGTTCTCATTGGTGAATTTATCTGTCCGTGTCCCTCCCTCTCCCACTCTTATAAAGCATACTCACACACTCTACACACATACACTACCTCCATACACACACTGCTCCCCATACACACACACTGCCCCCATACACTGCCTCCCCATACACACTCATTGCCAACACTCACACATACACTGCAATACTCACACACAGACACAGCAACTGTTACACACACATACTGTCCCACACATACACTGCATCCCTGACGTACACTGCTGCCCTCACTCACACACTACAACCTTCACACACACACACTGCTCATACACTGCCCCCCTCACACACACACACACACACACACACTGCACCCCTTACACATTGCACCACTCACACACACCACTGCTCCTATGCCCTACTACAGCCCCATTTCCCAGCAGACCTCAGGTAAGTTGTCAAACTGTTCTTAAAACTGTAGTGGTTATTGTGTCTGGATTATTTCTTTAAATAATCTACAAGTGCCCCTCCCGAGATCAGGCTCTGCATCTGCCACTGGTCAGTGAGCTTGTCTGTAGTGAGCATGTGTGTGTTGTATGTATGTCAGTGAGCTTGTCTGTAGTGAGCATGTGTGTGTCAATGAGGTTGTCTGTAGTGAGCATGTGTATGTTGTATGTATGTCAGTGAGCTTGTCTGTAGTGAGCATGTGTTTGTCAGTGAGCTTGTCTGTAGTGAGCGTGTGTGTGACAGTAAGCTTGTCTGTCATAAGTTTGTGTTTGTATACCAATGAGTTTGTCTGTAGTAACATTGAGTGCGTTTTAGAGTTTGTACTAAGTGTGTTTGTGCGTACCAGCAAGCTTGTCTGTGTGTTTAAGTGAGATTGTCTGTCAGTGAGCCTATTAGTGTGTATCAGTGAGCTGGTGTTTTTATGAGCTTATATGTATCAATAAGATTGTCTGTCTTTGAACCTGTGTCAATGAGCTTGTGTGCTTGTGTCAGTAAAATTGTCTGTCTGCATGTGAGTATGCTTACTGTCTAATTACATTTTTTACACTGACTGAACCAATATTTTGAATTAGAAAAAGAAATATACCAATAATATATATATAGACAGACAGACAGACAGACAGACAAACAAATTGATAGATAGATAGATAGATAGATGATAGATAGATAGATACATAGATAGAGAGATAGATAGATAGATAGATAGATAGATAGAGAGACAGATAGATAGATAGATAGATAGATAGATAGAGAGATAGATAGATAGATAG
This sequence comes from Pelobates fuscus, assembly GCF_036172605.1. Taxonomy (NCBI): domain Eukaryota; kingdom Metazoa; phylum Chordata; class Amphibia; order Anura; family Pelobatidae; genus Pelobates; species Pelobates fuscus. Next base: position 24,885,776 of record NC_086323.1, read on the forward strand.
AGAGATAGATAGATAGATAGATAGATAGATGATAGATAGATAGATACATAGATAGAGAGATAGATAGATACATAGATAGAGAGACAGATAGATAGATAGATAGATAGATAGATAGATAGATAGATAGATAGATAGATAGATAGATACATAGATAGAGAGACAGATAGATAGATAGATAGATAGATAGATAGATAGATAGATAGATAGATAAACACACACACACATATATATACTCACAGACTACATGGCACAATGGCATATATTTTTTTTCCAGGGCTATTTTTTTACCCAGTCCAGCTCTGCAAAAAAGGGCAGAGCATGGATGTTATTACAATTATGCCCCTTCCTCCCTCCCCCACTGGAAAAAGTCCTGCCCATTGCTAATTGGTAACGTTAAATCAAAAAATGCCTCCCACCTCTAAAATGCACATCTTGATTGTCCTTCTTTTTATATGATTGTTGTTTTTTTACACTAAATATCAATTGTGCTTTTTGCCAAATTTGGGAAATCATTTAGTAGAGAGATCAGGACAATTTGGAAGATGAATTATAACTTGATTTGCCGTCTTCCGGAATTTACTGAGCTGCCTCTGTATTGACCTGGACGAGTTCTAACTCACAAATCATCCAAATCAGCCAGACTGGTCCTAAACATGCCTGCTGTAGATCAAGAATTGCTCAGGAATTAATTTCCCAACCAATTCATTAATTATTTCCCTCAAATCAATAAAAGAAATTTTAAAAAATAAACACATTGAACCATATGGCAATGCAAAAAAATCTGTATTTTTCCCATTCAATAGATTTCTGAATTTTCTACTTCGTATGATTTATATGCTATTTTTTTTTATTTTTTTTTATCAACTCAGAATTATTCGTAATCAGATGTGTATAGTTGGTCTGACTCACTGATTTTTACCCTGGAATTGTCCATAGTAAATATCTGATTTTTAAAGTATTTGGACATCAGTGAATAGAATAGCCACTTCATTGTCCTCCAATTAGTTTGTGTATTTATATTGAGAATAATGTATTCCATATTTTCATTATTATCATTGAAATAAAGTACTGTGTGGTCAACTGGAAAATCTCCAAACTTTATAAGAAATGATAAGGAATTTCCATTGTGTAAGCAGACATACATTAGTCAGTGAGTTAAATCCCATATATATTAAACTAACTACTGCACAAATTAACCCACAACTGATGATGAGAATGTTCACCACTCTTCAGACCAGCGGGTCACATGTCGATTATTCTGCACACAACGTTCAGACATACAATGGGGCAAACAACAACACCATTCCTCTATGGGTTACCATTGCAGTAGGTGTGTTATGGTGTCTGATGTCTCAATACTGTAGTCATGGAGGTAGGAGGCAGGGACTGTGCAAGTCCTTTGCTAACCCAGAGCTGTGTGGGTTTGTGCTTGGGCTGTTCTGCAGGCCCGGATTGGCCCACTGGGATATTTGCTGATAGTCAGAGGTATCTAGAACCAATCAGATTTCCAGACTATCAGTTGAGGAGATATAAAGTGAGATAATACGGTGACCTGTGCATTTATAGCACACGCACGCTGGTTTTGGTGGGCAGTAGAGTAAAGGGAAATAGAAAACCGCTTCCCTTGGGAATGCACAGGTCTGGTTGCAGAGATATTTGAGGTGTAGGTGTGTAACTGGGAGGAAATGAAAAGTCCTAGTCTAATTTCGGCACCACTTCATTGGTAGTAACCCACCAAATGTCTTTCTGATCAATTGTATCATTTGTATTGACCAGAATACCACAATAATCCCATCTTACTCATTTATTTATTGCTATGGTAATTAATTAATTAAAATCATAATTAAGTCTTCTTAATTCTCCAAATATTAGTCAAACTCTGCATTGAAGATATTATTAAAAACCTTTTTTTGTTTGAGTATTTTGTCCCCTTATTCCAAACTCAAAACGGCACAATGAAACCAAACTATGACCTTCATATTCCAAATGAATATATATTGAATATTATCTTGCATATAAATATTAATATTCCTCTGCATTTTCTTGTTACAAGTTGCGGCTCATGATAAAAATAGTCTTAATATTAAAAGAAGCCATGTGATTTAAGATCCACTATGTCTTTTAACATTTTTACAAATGAATTGCTAAATAATAAATATATTTCTATTTGACTGCATCCACATACTTCTGGAGTCTTTAACTAAATGCAAAAAAAAAAAACATACATAGTACATCAAACATGCTGAAATGGATCATTATCAGTCACAGTACATAACAGGTGCACACATGATTCTTTAACATTTAATACTTGGTTTATGAAACACCGGCGACGATCTCACTGATACATTACAGAAAAGGTTTTTGCTTCCTGAATAATTAAAAGCTATCTGCACTCAGTTTGCACTAGAATTAAACACTTATTTAAAGCATTAATACATATTGTTTTCAATATTTCAGTAAACATTTTCAGAGAAAGACTCTTTGTTGTAAGATATCTCTAGCAGCCTCGAGCTTTTCCGAAACCCTTTTCCGTGCTGGAGCACTGAACGCCCCTTCCAGCTCCCTGGGCAATAAAAGGGTTAATTGAAGCATCTTACTTGCGCAAATTTAGCTAATTTTGTCCTGTAGCATGACCCCTGGGTGGAGGCGCTCAGCAGCTCGGAGAGCAGCTGCTAATCTGCTGACTGCCTAAGGCTCACCAGACCCTCTATTATATAGGACAGATGTTGGGCCTTTTCTTCGGTCAGCTTAAGGCACAAGAAAACCTTTTCGATGAGGCTTTTGGTAGAGTTTCTAAATTACACACTGAGAGGATGCTTAATTGGTTTAATTAAGAAAGTTTATTTTCTGGTTAGTCAGATTTTTAACACTTCCAGAAAATGCTTTTTTTTTGTCTCAGATCTCCAGCAACTCTATAGCCTAAATTTTGCAATTTAGTTTTAATAAGATTCTGAATTTAGTGAATAAGCCCCTGTGTCTCTCCTGCTTGCTAATACTGTCGATATAATATATGTATATAGAATACAGAACGTGTCCCTTCACTTATTGAAAATTTAATTTTTTTGTGCTTTCCAGATCGCTATAATTGAGCATATAGGATCTACCTATATCCTTTCATATTCATAAATGCATACTTCTACAAAAGGAATTGGCGATCCTGGTCTTACAAACTTGGGAACCTGACGGGAAGTAGGAGGGTGACAGAATGCAGGGTTAACGTCCTGTGAAAGAGCTCCGAAGAGAAGGGAAATGGTATGCTTAATCCGGTGAGCTTCTAAAATGATATATTGTCTTGATCTGAAGAGAGAATTTATTGGGGTGGAGGTGGCAAGCTTCTTCAAGTAGGTGGGTTTACAGAGAGTACTTAAGGGGACACTTCAAGCACCATAACCACTGCAATCTTAGTTCAAGAGAGCTAACAGAAGCTAGTCATTAGAAACTTATGGCTCTCACTGAGCTGCTGGAGATGGTCAAACTGTGCCTGGGGGTTTCCAAAACAATTCTAAAATAGTTTGACTTCATACAATGGGGGATGCCACGGCACTTCTGGAACCATAACCACTACTGCATGTTGTAGTATTTATGGTGCTTGGAGCATTCCTTTAAAATTGAGGAATGCCTGGATAGTAAAATTTAGCAAGGTACGGACAGGTGCGCTGAGCTATAAACATATCACAGCTATTTTTTATGCGGGACAGTAGAAATCTTTGTAGGATTTTTGGTGCTTTATATTTGGGTACGGTGTATTATTCACCCCCAATACGCATGCTTTCTGTTTGTACCAGATGCTTAATGTTGACCTTGTACGACCTCAAAAGATAAATTGAGCTTTCTCTATAGACCTCAATATAATCTATTACTTCCAGCCTGGACAGTGCACTCAGCTGATACTTAGGAGACAATTTGCACTAATAATCTTTGACCATAGTTATGTGATGTCACGATTGGTGTCATGATGTCATCACGGGGGAGTAGGATTGTTTGATGAGAGCATCAAGCATGTTTCTTAGAATTTGTTAATGATGTCACTTTAGAATGTTGGATTTATTTCATAATTTTCCTCCTAGGATATATACAGGGAATTGTGCTAGCTGTGACAATTTTATTTTAAGGCACGGTTGCTCGGCTGTTAAATTTTAACCCACTGCCAACCCTAGGAGCTCACACGCAGAGCCATTTCTCTAAGCCTCTTTTAATAAAAATAGATTGTAATCTCACTGGGGCAATAACTCAGCTAACATGTCTGCTTTTACCTTGTGTTGTATTGTTTATATCCCAAGCACTATATAAAAATGACAGGATTATTGTTTTCTGACAGTTTATCATGCAAGGAAATTTCACAGATGACTGTGCTGCAACTCATTTCTCTGACTACTTATTATCCTGACTGCTCTAACCATGGAAAACCCATCTCCGGCAGTATGGGTTAAACGGGTGATACATTGCAGCAATTCAGAGAACCACTGGAGTTACCCTGATGCATAATTGGTAAAAAAGAAAAAATATATATATATGTATATTTTTATATATATATATATATATATATATATATAAGATATATAACATGTCATTATTAATACAAATTAATACAGCAGGTAGATTATTTTATGTTAATGGTATGGTATGTTCAAATTTTTTTAATTTACATTTTTTTCTCAACTAGATAGAAACATAGAATGTAATGGCAGATAAGAACCATTGGGCCCATCTAGACTGCCCAAATTTACGAATACTTTTACTAGTCCCTGGTCTTATCTTATAGTTAGGATAGCCTTATGCCTATCCCACGCATGCTTAAACTCCTTTATTGTGTTAACCTCTGCCACTTCAGCTGGAAGGCTATTCCATGTTCCAATACTACCTGATATTTAGACCTCTGCCCCTCTTATGTAAGACAATGTCCTCTTGTTGTTCTATACTCTCCTCTTTTAATCTGTGGATAATTGATTTCAGAATTGTTTGATTTCAGAATTGTTATATAGTAGATTTGTCTACTCAGTGGTGAAAATAGCATTCATGTTCCCATTTGGGACCAGTGTTTGAACCCATTAAATGATGCAATCTTTTATCAAATCAGTTATATCCTCAAAGGCAGGTGAAATACTGTGACTGTCTCCTTCTAACTGTAGTTGTAGTTGCCCCGTCCCATGCCTTGTACTGCCTAGCTCCCTATAGAGTCCTATACTGTTTCTCTTGTAGAATCATGGACCTTCGTAGTTCTCCTGAAGAGCATTATACTTATTGTGATGCATATTTGGCTGATGGCCAATAAAATACATCAGCAGGGATACAAAGGGCCCTTATGTCATTGAGTTGAACCTGTCTCTGCTTCAACATATAATGATCCATTTATATCAAAGCTTTACATATGTGAATCCACAAACCTTACTCCACTGGGGGCTAAATTCTTCAAACACCCCCAATGAAACCTTTGATTCTTGCTTTGTTCTTCTCCAGGTTTACTAAGAGCTCCAGCCTGAGCCCAGCATGTGCCATCTCCGCACACCAACGTTATCATTCCACAATAAATGATTTCTACCTCTCTGCTCACTTCAGCTCATTATATGCGTTCTGCACATTCCAAGTTGTGCCCCCAAGCATCACGAAACCTGTGTGAAATTAGATACAGTTGGCACAGCCCAGCTATCACCCACATTCCTCTCGCTGTATGAAGACAACAGAGGCATAGCGCACATCATCACTCGATAAAGGGAAACCTTGTGTGGCTGCATATCAAATAACGAGTTAAAACAGGAGCCAAGTAGAATCCATGTTGATGTACGTTTTACAGAGATTTTTTTTATACGTGTGTCGTTTAGACTGTAAGCTATAAATCCCTTTTTCTGAGGAGCCGACTTTATCTAGGATTTTTAATATTCTGTTTACTTATCCCTTACATTTAACAAATATGTATTTGAAAGGTCTGCAAAATAAAATTAAATGTAGAAATTCCCATCGCTACATTTGCCTTGATCTTTGACCTGAGGGCCTCCTTCTTGGCTTGAACTTTGTTATATACTCTGCTATTTAAATCCATAGCTTTTATTTTACAGAAACAACAAAGTAATTATTGCCACATAACTGTTTTGATGTCGGTCCCTGACTTTATTTAGTTTTTCTGTTATATCTTCCTATTGCAAATCTTAACATATTTCAAGGGACACTTTAGTCACCAGAACAACTACAGCTTATTGTATTTGTTCTGGTGAGTAGAATCATTACCTTCAGGCTTTTTGCTGTAAACACTGTCTTTTCAGATAAAATGCAGTGTTTACATTACAGCCTAGGGATACCTCCAGTGGCCACTCCTCAGATGGCTGCTTGAGGTGCTTCCTGGGGCAGTGCTGCACGGTGTCACTGACATTCAGTATCTCCTCCCTCTGCATGGAGACACTGACATTTCCTCATAGAGATGCATTGATTCAATTCATCTCTATGAGGAGATGCTGATTGGCCAGGACTGTATTTGACTTGTGCTGGCTCTGCCCCTGATCTGCCTATTGGACAGTCTCAGACAATCCTATGGGAAAGCATTGTGATTGGTTTAGAGAATCGCTTCTGATGATGTCAGCCAAGCAAGCAGATCAGGTGCAGAGGCAACAGCTGTAGACTTGAAAAAAATATGATTTTGCTATATTTAGGGAGGCAAGAGGGGGGAGGAGTGTGTGTGTGGGGGGGGGGGGGAGCTAGGGTCAGGAATATGTTTGTGCTCCTTACCCTATAGTGTTCCTTTAAAGATTGTAAAAAACAAAACAAAAGTAAAACCAAATAATAAACTCTGCTATTCCCTGTCATTGAACATAACATGTGGGGAAGGGGAGACAAAAACAATGTTACTTTATTTCTCTTTTAATACAATGTGTGCCAGTACTGAACTGGAATGTGATATCTTAAATAAGTATTAGACAAACAAAAGAGTAACACAAGTTATAGGTGACTTTCAATATTTTATTCAGTAGTGTTATTTCCAGGAATGTGCCAGTTCCGATTAAAAGTGTAATAATAATGAAACTCCTTTGGTACAGTGGTTGCAGGTTGATGAGATTAGACCTACTGACATGTTTTAGCAGTATGTCCCAGAGGTTTTTTTTCCAAATCCGTTCACCCATAAAATTCTAGAATAGAATACTCTACTTGCCTTCTCAATAAAATCTAAATATATGGGGAAAATATTGGTCAAAAATTATTCATGCAATCAAACAGACAGGACACAGGTCATACGTTCTTGGTATGTACTGAAAATAGTGTTAAGTACTCCACAGATCATATGCCACAAAACATACAGGGTTTTTGACTAAACACTAGCTTTGTTCTGGATGGACAAAATCCGTTGAAAATGACTGAATTCTCACTGCAATGGCAATGCTCATATTTACTAAAGCCAAATATGGTTGGAATTCGGTCAGCCGAACGAAGTTGTAGGAATTGTCCGGATGCATTCGTTGTCTGAATTAAAATCAGTGCTTTCACATCCAAATCCTCTACAAAGTATACCATTCGGAAGATTCACAAAGCAGTGATTTTAATAACATTCTGAACCAAATGCATCTGGTAGGGTGCAAATTGGCAAATTATTATTGACTTGCTTTTTTGTGAGTGAATGATGAATACAAGTACCCTGGGATCTGCAAGAGTTAATTAAGTGCTTGCTAGCCAACTTCCATGTGGCAGGTGGGGCATATTTGCTAAACTGTTAAATCTAGCAACTGGGCAGCCATTGCTACCACATTGCTAGAAAGGACACCCACTCAATAGGGATGAGTTAAATAATGTGGGGGACATATCCCCCCTGTGTCCCCACCTGTGAGCATCTTGAAGGGGACTTCAAAATAGATAATGGGGATAGACAGAACAATGTAAACCTTTCTACCCCTGCTCTTGGCCAGCGGGTGGAGGCTATTTGGTAAAAGAAATGAGGGGGACATTAAGGTGATGATGAGCAAGTGGAAAACAATATAAGGGGGAGACATAGTACGTACCCCCATCCCCCACCCATTGGCAGTGGTTAGGGGCCCTAATAATAGTAAGCCAACCATTAGAGTGTTTTGACAGACAAGTCTCACTTCTCTCGGGACTTGCATAAGATACCATAGTGTGTGAGATTTAATAGCTTATGAGGGCTTTCTCTACTATGTGGATTCAGGTGATGCTGAGACCTCGCACACACATAAATGTATCACCTGCATGATAGCTTATTGGTCGTCCCAGCTGCAAAATGGTAACTAAAACGGAGAGTAGTTGAATACAATTGTAATTTTAATGTGTGTGTGTATAGCAATGTATGTGTATGTAGCTGGATGCATGTTTAGCAATGTATATGTGTAGTAGTTTATGCGTGTAGCATTAAAGGCCACTGACTGAAGTTTTGCCTAAGGCCTCAGAAATTCTAGAGATGCCTCTGGCTTCAGCTTCATACAAGAAACCCCACCCAGTTTAAATCCTGGACCAGTTCACTTGAGATTTACAATAATTCCAAACAACAAATGGTTCTCCCATCCATTTTAATGTGGATGACCTCGACTTTCCATCAAAATGAAGGCAGTGTGAGGTCATTTGCTTAGTAGAACAGGTGCCTCTTATATTCATCTATCCATTTCCCATAGCATTTCTAAAAGCCCTTGAATTGTCCTGCAATCACTGGTCCGATTCACTGTTGATGGTTCTGGTAGACCGTGTCAAGAATGAAGCCTTTGACGTAACCTTTTGATTATGGCTTCTCTCCCACTGGGTAAAATGTCCTGTTAGCATAGGAGCATGTTATAACCTATTTTCCCTCTTGGGTAAAAGACTATTTGTACCTTTCTTCCCCCACAGAAAATACTGAAACTACTATAGCTACATTCTTTTTTCAATAAAGCTCCTTTAAGCATTCAATACCAGTGAATGTGTTTTAAAAAAAACATTTTATCAAATGCATTATTTCCTGTACCTCTCACTGGCTCTGCTATTTTTATTTATTTCACTTTTTTACTTAATGTTTTGTCACCTTTTTGTCCTCAGTTCCAAATTTCTTTCCTCTGCCCATTTTAAGATCACTTTTCTGCATCGTATCATAATTGGCCGGCACTGTGTACCCTCTTTGGTAGGAAAAGCAATTTATTTTCTTGGTGACTGTATGGCTCATTGGGGAAATAAAAAAAAGATTTTTCAAGACTAATATTATTTTGGATAAACTATTACCTGGAATAAAATGATCTTGTAATGGCTTTTAACCCTTTAAAGGATACAGACAAAAATGCATCTGATAAATTCTTATTACCGTATCAAAGTTTAAAAATATTATTATAAATTAACGCCTTTAGCACTAATAATTTATCAATGTCATTTCTAGTGTCAGTGTTTTTCACATATTTCCTCTTGAAGTCAAACTACATGTTTGTTTGTTTTTTTAATCTGCATTAAAGAGACACTATAGGCACCAGAACCACTCCAGCTTAATGAACGCTGCCTTTTCTGTCACTCTGACAGTCACTAGAGGGATTTCTTGGACCCTATTCTTTAATTCAACAATGTCCCACCCATTCCTCCTTCCTGGCTGAGATCATCAAGATTGATGATCTCAGGCGGAGCCTAGCAAGAGAACGCCCAGTAGATGGGCTCTCCGTACACACTGCTTATAAACCCGTTTTCCATACATCAGTTGCTGTTCGAAGTTCCTTACGTTTATTTTGGTCTCCACCTTTACACTTTTATTTTTCAGAAGCAGTCCAGGAACACCCGGACACCCACTGCCTCGCAATCCGAGCCTCCCAAAGATTACCCTGATTTTTTGAGCAAACAAATGCGGTTCAAAGTTATTTCTACTTTTATGTTTTTACCTTCTTTTAATTTGCACTTTATCGTAACAAGCCGTGCTGTACTAGCCTGACTCACCCCCTGAGGGAACAAGACACTGGAGGTGTAAACCCATATACCATTGGACAGAGAGCCTAGTTTAACAGGGTCTATGCGGCCTTAACACTGGCATAGGGCTCATACCTCTAGATACATACACGACTCAAACCGAGACGTACCCACCAGAACGACCCAACTGGCAGTAAATCCACGTTTCTACCTAAGGGCTGACAGTAACTCACAGGTCCCACTCTAACTCATGACCAACCTATGCGGACCACGAACCGACCTCAACCACCCGACATAGACCATATCGCTTTTAACATAAAACTCCCTACTCCCAAGCACTGCTCACTAAGTACAGACAGCATAGCAAAGTGCATACCAATATACCTGTACTGTATATAATATCTGATTTGCCCTTGTGTCCGTTAACCCACTCATGCTTGCGAGCTGGGGTAAAAAAAAAAGATGATCTCAACCCATCCGATGCTGTACAGAATGTAAGCATTGAGAGACTTGTGCGCATGCACTGTAAATCGCTTATCTGCACCAATGAAATGCTCTCCTGGAGCAACATTTGATTGAGAACAGAGTCAGAATTCCTTCTCACAGAGGAAGCACCACTTGCAGGATTTAAACTAAACATGTGGTATGTGTAACCCTGGGCACCTGCAATATCACATAACTGGGGGAAAGTGAGAACCTGTAACATTCTCAAAACTAACACTATGTGTTTTGTGTGTATATGTATGTATGTACTGTGTGTATCTGTATGTATTTCAGTGTGTATATCTCTTTATGTGTGTCAGTGCTTGTATCTGTGTATCTAGAGAGTGTTTGCTTCTGTGTGTCTGTGTATCTGCATGTGTGTCAGTGCTTGTAACTGTGTGTCTGTGTATCTGCATGGGTATCAGTGTGTGTATCTGTGCATCTAGATGTGTGTCAGTGTTTGCTTCTGTGTGTCTGTGTATCTGCATGTGTATTAGTGTTTTTATCTGTGTGTCAGTGTATTTGCATGCGTGTTTTTGTGCGTGGTAGTGCTTGTATCTGTGTGTCAGTTAGACGTGGCAGAGAAAAACATATTCATTTGAAATAACAGCAACTATATTAATAACAAACATTTTGTTACTATGAAGGGTACAAGTTATGGAAATGTGCTGCGTCTGCATACATAAGTAATAAAATGGTTTGTATACAGTGATTTTTTTTAACTACCCTATTTAACCTGACTTTTCCAAGTCAGTTCTCAATTCATTGTTTAGTTATTAGAAACACAGAGGTTAGAGTTCTAGGCTTATTGGCTGCTTTGTTTTTGTTAGATATGTGTGCATATGCCAAGTTCAGCATCCCATAATGCCTAGCAAGACCTCCCACAATGCTTAGCGTGCACGCTACAAACTCCATAAACGTAATTATGTCAGTGATGTTCTAAAAAGTTGCCTTAGCGTCATGGGTAATGCAGTGCACAAATTCTTGGGGGTCAACATTAGCCATCACTACTTCATGCCAACAGTGCATGTAAAAGCTAAATTATTCATTACAAAACTATATATTTGCTTTCATACGGGTTGTAACCTACAAAGCACCTCCATGTTGTATTTGTGCAACAGACTCCCATTACATAAATACACAAACCGTGTGTTCATCTCTTCTCTCCGATTTCATGCGTGTCAGGCACTTCTGTGTATCTGACTATTGACGGCTTCATTTATTCCCGAGCAGCCTATTAAACATGACAATGTCCGCAGCATACACCAGTCTGGAGAGACACAGGATGTGCGAGTTCATCCTCTATTGCCATTTCCATTTATTTCCCTGCAAAATGTTTTCTAGTCAAGTCCTATTTACAGCAGCTCTGCAATTTATATTTCCTGGGTAATTAGAACTCCTCCCTTGTGCCGGACACAATACGCACTGTTATTTTTCAGGTCAATGTAATGAGTTCAAAGCATTCATCAAGGTGATACATACCTCGCTTTAACCCTTTTCAGGTTCCCTGATGTAACACTTATTCCTCAAGAATTCTGAAGAAAAACATTATTAATCTGATCTTACACATATCCTATACAGAGATCGCCCATGATGCTTTGCAAGTGTAGTTGTATTTCCACAATAACTAGATGGAGGCTACCTACCTTTGATCCAATCCTGACCTAACCCATATTAACTAGGAATTCCATAAAGATATAGGTAAAGGATAAAAGCCACAGACACACCACCATGTAAAGGAATTTAAAAGTTTTATTGCAACAGCGCACTCTAGAACATTCCGCGTCAGTGATGGATCAATTAATTCCCCTGATAATTTCACATGTAGTTTTCCTTTGTGCATCTACGTTCTTTGTTTTTCGCACAAAGCTGGACCTCAAACTAAAACATTCTGATGAAGAATGCAGCTTATGAACCACATATAACAAGAAAAAAGAAAAATGTAGACACAGAAAAACAATAGGTAATGTCTATCTGCCTCAAACATGCATTATATAAAGTTATTGGCTACTGTGTGACATTTGCCCCGCAGCCGATATACTTGTCTCTATATCCGTTAAATAGACCTTGAACACGGCGTTTTTGAGAAACAATGTTTTCACCATTTTCCTAGAATTCCCAGCTTAATATGAAACCATAAACAGACAGACATAATGGGGAGATCTTCTACAATGTGGTGCAAAAAATTTAATTAAAAGAGGCATTACCAGTGGATGTAACTGCTGGTTCCACGGTAACTGCCCTTCTTTTAGTACTTGAGACCAATTTTTCAATTACTATTTTTGTTTCCGATTGTCATGTTTTTATGTTTTATTTCGCATCCTATTTTTGCATGCACCAACAGTAATTAAACACTGTTTAAGAATCAGCTTTTAAAGGGATCCTACAGGTAGTCAGACCACTTCATCTCATTGTCCTCCTAAAACAGTGTTTTTTATTAAAAAAGGACACTGTAGGCACCCAGACCACTTAATCTCCTCCTAGCACAGTGTTTATTTAAGGCACTGGTTTTGTTCCAAAAGTTCCAACCCAAGACAAGGCCAGAACAGGTGCTCCCACAGCCTTCACTTCCAGGAAACAGTAACTCTTCATATACCCATCAGCCCATGACTGAGAGTGATCTTCTGTGTGTATGTGCCTGCTAGTGAGTTTGTCAGTAGTGGGTGAGTTTGTCAGTAGTGAGTGAGCTTGTATGTGTGTGTGTCAGTGAGCTTGTCTGTAGTCAGGTTGTGTGCATGTATCAATGAACTTATCTGTAATGAGTGTGTGTGTGTGTGCGTTAGTGAGCATGTCTATTGTGAGCATGGGCGTGACAGTGAGCTTGTCTGTAGTTAACTTCTGTGTGCATACCAATGAGTGTCTGTAGTGAGCGTGTGTGTGTCAGAGAGTTTGTATGTGCTCAGTCTGTGTATGTGCGCCAGTAAGCTTTCCTTTTTTGTGTCAATAATCTTGTGTGTCAGTGATATTGTCTGTCATTGAGCATATATGTATGTTTTTTTCTGAAAGGAATAATATTTTGAATTAAAACGAAACATGCCTATAATAAATTATATTGATGCACACACACGCTACACGGCTCAATTACTTATGTTTTAGGGCTGGCATACATTTTTTCCAGGGTTTGTAATTCCAGCCTGGTCCTGTGCCCGAGCTATGTATGGAGGCTATTGTGGAATAAGTTAGATCCCATAGGCTAATATGAAAGATTGCTAATTAATCTCGTCTCTTGGAAGGGTCTTCAGCTTCTTCTGGTTTCTGTAAATTAGCAGCACGTTCACGTACTTTAATGGTATCTATTTAAATTTTTTGCTGATTTCTAATGAAATAACTATATATTGCTTAAATTACGTTTTTTTTCTATGTGTGATACATTCCACTGTCTAGCTAAATGTGTGACAGAAAATAGCAATCTTTGGTTAATTAATTTGTCCTTAATTACTAAGATATTAATACAAAAAAACTGATTGCTAAATACATTCTAAATTTGAGCAATTAACATGCAGAACAAGTGCGTCAAAATGTGTCCCCAGCTGGACTACAAATCTCATGCTTCTCAGCCAGTCCACAGCTCAGAACTACAAGTGAAGGGGATTCTTTTATCTGGATCGATGGAATACTGTATGTTCTGGTGTGATTTTAAAGATACATGGAATTTGAACGAGGGGCATGGTTTTAATGGATTTTATGAAGAATGCAGGAAAAAGATAAAGGGGGTGGCTACACTTATCTTATGCTTCATCTAAAGACAGCTCAGTTATTGTATGTAACTTTTTTAGAAATTATATTTCTACAGAAAACAATTTTATGATTTATAAAATATCTTCTGCTGCCATCTGCTGGCATACTTAGGAGTTTCATCTTTTATTTAAGCGAATTCTATAGTGTTAGGAGTAAGTTGCATTCTTAACACTATAGTGCCCTCTGGTACCCCCCTTCTCACAACCCACCCCCACTCTAGCTCATAAAGGGTTAAAAAAACAACGTATTTACTCACCCGATTTCAGGGCCTGTAACCTACGGTGCTTGGTGGGCGCTCCACCTCTTCTGACATCATCCGAGGGGGAGACCTAATGTGCATGCGCAGTGAGCACTGCAAGCGCATTAGGACCTCCCAATTTGACTGATGTTGGATGTCTCTCAAAACTGCACTGTTTTACAATGCAGGACTAAGGGGGACTGGGACATTGCACCCAGACCACTACCTATAGTGTCCCTATAAGCCCTAACAATAATTTTGTGGCAATTGCTTGATTATTTGGGTATCTTACAAACTGTTTCCTGCTTTAAATGGTATATATATAAATATATTTGTAGTCGGGGACATAAGCCGTTATAATAAGATAATACAATATTGATATAATTAGAAGTAAGCACCAGTCGGTTGTGGTGTGCCAGAACCGACTTATGGGGTAGGCCTGTAATAAAAGAGGGCCCAACCATTTAATTGTAATAAAGGGGAGAGGTGGGAGGGATGAACCCATTGGCGATGGTCCTGTCATGGAGGGGGCCTGAGTTTTTATAGCCCGGTATACCCTCCCACAATTACAGGCTACGCCTTCATATTTGTAGTCGGGGACATAAGCCGTTATAATAAGACAATACAATAATGATATAATTAGAAGTGAGCACCAGTCGGTTGTGGTGTTCCGGAACCGATGTATGGGGTAGGCCTGTAATAAAAGAGGGCAAAAAGTTGATGTATACAAATAACCTTTACTACATACATGTTACAAAGCTAAACCTTTAAATGCTAATCTCAATTCCTGTTCTGGCTGTGGTATATAACTGGTGTATGCTGCTGATTTCCAGAAAAAGTGGCCAGAAAACGCTAATTTGTAATGAAAAGTCTAATGAAAAGTGTTCTGATGTATAACATGAATTTAGTAGCAGTCAGAGGTTTGCATTGTGAAAGGAGTAATGGCGTATTTGGGTTAAGACCGTCTAGTGTTGAACAATATGTATCCAGTAATTTAACTGAACACCAGTGATTACCGGTATGGTAATAGCATATTTTGGTAGGAAGGCCTAACTGGTTTGTTTTAGTGTGATCAATGGTAAGCACGTAATGGTCAGTGTCATTTGGTAGACTCATAATTTTCAGGTGTGGATGGTTAGATGTAATGTTATTGGTAGTGAATTCATTTGGACATAAGAAGCCATAAAGGGCTAGATAGGCTGACATTTTAATTTAACAGATTAGTGCTGGTATCAAATGTATTGGTGTCTAGAATGCCTGATAGTGCACGAAATTTAGGCCTGTCAGTAGGAAGTATGGTATTGGTAGTGGGTTTGTCCAAACTTTGTATGCCTTTCAGAATATTCTTAATGTCATAGGTGGACATGAAAGGATTCGTACTAGGGTGGGCACCTAGGATCTGATGTTGTATTCCTGTGAGGTAGCGTGTGTTTAGTGATAATTTTAAAGGATCACTATAGTGTCAGGAAAACAAACCAGTTTTCCTGACATTATATAACACTTATGGTCCCCCCACCCTCAGTGCCCCCCTCCCTTGGTGCTGAAGGGGTTACCTTAATCCAATGCCGGGCTCCCTTGGAGCCCTTGGAGCTCTCCTCCACCATCGACGTCAGTTTCCGAATGGAGCGGAATGTGCATGCTTTTCTATGGATGTTCTGCACATTTCGATGCAAATTCCGCATCCAGCTTTGCCGAAGCTCCTCTAGCGGTTGTCAGGAAGACAGCCACTAGAGGCTGGATTAACCCTGCTATGTTAACCTGAGGTTAAAACCTGAGGAACCTGGCACCCAGACCACTTCATTGAGCTGAAGTGGTCTGGGTGACTAGAGTGTTCCTTTAAGCTAAGGTGGCAATAGGAGATAAACACAACTATGGAGTCTAGTGAGTGTGTGTCACTTATCTGGTAATCTAAAGTGAATTTGGTATAGAGAGTGAATGCTCTATTGTAAGCCCGTGATGTATTGGTAGAGAGGGCAGAGCTGGCCAGATATCTGCTGTGCGCCAAGAGGCGCTCTAGTCCAGGATTAGGTCTTGGTATGAGGGAGTGCTGACCAGAATGATGTTGGCTGTAGGATGGGCTCTGAAGAAAACCTGCAAATTAGAACAAGACAACGCATCAGCGGCTGTATTGATGCATCCTGGGATGTGAATAGAAGTAATGTGAAATTGTAACATAGCCGCTAACCATGTCAGTCGTCGAATTAGTCTCATGATAGTAAGTGATGAGGATCTGTCCTCATTAATAATGTTGCATGCTGCTTTATTATCAGAGAAGCATTTTACTGCTTTCCCTTGCCATAGGTACCCCCATGCTTTGGAGGCTGCCACTATAGGGTAAATTTCAAATAGAGCAGATGAAGTGCGAATAAGGGTAGACGACGGATCTCGACCGGCCAAGAATCTCTCAATCAGGAGTCACCAAAGATAGCTGCAAACCCTGTATGAGCTGCAGCATCGGTCCATATGACTGGGGAAGATTCAGAGAAGGGTGGAAGAAACATAGCTTTCCCATTCCATTGTGAAAGAAAGCTAAGACACATACGTAGGTCCGCCTTGGCGTGTGTATCTATGGTTACAGTACTTTTGTCAGTATTGAGAAGGGTAAGAAGGAACAGTAATCTGGAAATAAAAGCACGGCCCTGTGGAATAATTCTCATGGCGAAGTTCAGCGTGCCCAGTAAGGATTGTAGGTCCGTTCTGGTACACGTGACTTTTTCCGACTCTCCGATGTGCCGTACCTTCTCCATAGGTAAACTGGCTTGTTACAATATTGTGTCTAGGTGAATTCCCAGGAAAGTGAGAGAGAGAGAGAGAGAGAGACAATCAAAGGTCAAATCAACTGCATATCTTAGGATAAACGCATGTGGATTGGCAAAAATAGTGGGTATAACAGAAAGAGTAAAATATAACAAAATCAAAATGATGAGTAAGATATCCTCAACAGTGGTTCACATGTTCCCTCAAGTCAGGATTTAAACCTTTTATTCACTTGACCTCAAGTCTTGGATTAGAGAGTGAGAGCCCTCTGTGCCCCCCTACCCCCCATCACCCCCATTGCCTGGTGTCAGAATAGATGGTGCAGGATGTGTGCACTTTTATAAGGAGATGTTGTTGATTGGACTTAGCCAGGTCCACTGTCTTTTTCAAAGTCAGGGCCACGTCAAGGTGGGAGCATAGTGTTCAGTTATACAACTGCACTAGGTACTGGGGACACAATGTGTGCCAGTCAATGTGGAGGTATCCAGTACCACCTTATAGTGACTGATTTCAGGTGAGTGTGAGTGAGTCACATACTGTGGTGGTCGGGCAAAGCAACTAGATATTTTGGTAAACGATGACAGTGAAGGACACATTATCTCACCAAGGTCACCTGTTTTTGGCTTTGAAATGAGATTTGGGTACATAGTTTCTCAGTCTCCAAAGCCAGTGTCAGTTCACCTATCTATCTATCTATCTATCTATCTATCTATCTATAACTCTATCCATCTTTCTATTACCGGGAAACTGGATGCAGATTTGTCTATTACATGTTTTGTATGCTGTGTTTCCAACAAAGGTTTGGTAAAGTAGGAGTTAATCTGTAACCGGGAGACAATCTCACGTATTCCTGCATTAAAATGGTATATCTTCTTCTGATTAGATTCTTATAGATCCCATTGACCTTATCTAATTTGTCGGCTTATGAAACGCTTTGCATCGCTGGTGCTGTTCTGTATCAATAATGATCTCAAGAGAAACCATGGCGCCCCAGGTTATTGTTAGAGTCGGACTGTGTAACGTTTTTAAAAAGTGATGAATACAAAGAATGTGACTCATTAAATCACAGATTACAGAATAAAGGCAGAACTACAATGTGGTGGCTGTGTATAGTCTGGTTCTGAGAAATATTTAATCTAAGTAAACCTCAAATGTCAAGATTCGAGCTGCTAATATTCCATAACTGCCTACTAACCAAGAAATTCTTAGATAAGACATGGTGGGGGATGTTCTAGACTCAATTGACGAAAATATGAAATCATCCAATCTCCTTCTAATTGTTTGGCTGGTTAAAATGGGTCAAAGCACCCAACTTGAAAATAACTGGCCATTTTTTTTAAGGCTGTAATATCTCATTGAAGGATCAATGTTTTTATGATTTACAAACTTGCAAGAAATACTTTTCTATACATTCTATATTCTAAGGTGCTAAGCATCAACTAACACGGGACACTAATATAAACACTGAGAAACATAAAGAAATAAGAAAATAGAAAACACATGAATAAAATGACCTTCCCTTTTATGTTCTAATTTCTATTTAATCTTCGTTTGAATCTGAAACATTTGTGATAAGAGGTCCAATGTAAAAAAGAAATAAAAAATAAC
Source organism: Pelobates fuscus (assembly GCF_036172605.1). Classification (NCBI taxonomy): domain Eukaryota; kingdom Metazoa; phylum Chordata; class Amphibia; order Anura; family Pelobatidae; genus Pelobates; species Pelobates fuscus. The sequence continues at coordinate 24,904,443 of NC_086323.1, forward strand.
ATTCATTTATTTGACCCTGTTTCCATCAGGTCTAAAAGTACTTTAACAGATTTTAATTGCACTGCTAATAGTCACTGCTCAAGGAAATATTGAGGTACTGAATACCAGTACATAAAAGGAACATTTTAGCTAGACAGCCACTAGAGGTGTACCTACCTCTGCAATGTAAACATCTACTAAGCAGCAAGGCTTTTTTTGCATTGTGGGAGCATGGAACTGAGAACACTTCATTGAGTTGAAGTGATCTGGCTGCCTTTAGTGTTCCTTTAAGTGAGATATTATTATTATATAGTGCGACACTTTCCATATAATTAAAGGAGCACTATAGGGTCAGGAACACAAACATGTATTCATGACCCTATAGGGTTAAAACCACCATCTAGCCCCCCCTGGTCTCCCCATGCCTCCCTAACAAATGTGAAATCTTACTTGTATTCAAGTCTGGAGCAGCTAGCTCTTGCTCTGTTTCCTTTAGACCTGCCCACTGCCTGCTGACATCAGCAGAAGTGGTAGCCTGATTCAAACACAATGCTTCCCCATAGGATTGGCTGAGACTGACAAAGAGGCAGATCAGGGGCAGAGCCAGCATGATTCAAACACAGCCCTGACCAATCAGCATCTCCTCATAGAGATGAATTGAATCAATGAATCTCTATGAGGAAGGTTCAGTGTCTGCATGCAGAGGGAGGAGATACTGAAAGTTTGGATGCATTTTAGGCAGTCATGACCCAGGAATGATCTCTAACAGCTATCTGAGAAGTGGCCAGTGAAGTTATCACTAGGCTGTAATGTAAACACTGCATTTTCTCTGAAAAGACAGTGTTTACAGCAAAAAGCCTGAAGGTAATGATGCTACTCACCAGAACAAATTCAATAAGCTGTAGTTGTTCTGGTGACTTTAGTGTCCCTTTAATTACTGTCACTTTTAAGCATCCAAATCTAGTCCATAACAAGGGGGAGCAGTATTTAAAAAGTCAAATTGTAACTGTATTCTTATTTCTTGAGCCACGGTATATTCCTTGTTTTGTTTTAAGGTTTTAATTTCTATATATTTTTTTATTATGAATTTTATTATATATTATAATGAATACAAGAATACCAAGCTGTGTGTGGAGAATGAAGATCACTTTGATAATGTAATTTTCAGAGATGTTGCTGAAGTTGCACAGATTGGTCACAACGGGAAGGCTGGCATGGGTCTGGAGGAAAATTGTCCACCCAGCCACTAGCATGGGTAGGAAGGCAAGGAGGTTCTGATCTACAGCTTCAAAACACTCTTCAGAATATTATGAGTGGGAGGTGTATGTTGGGATGTCTGTTGAGTGAGTGTATGGGTCAGAGAGAGTGAGTGTGTTTAAAGCAGCTCTGTCACCTTCTGACATATTTGCATATTTTGCGTTGAAATGTATCAAATACAGATCAGAATATATGCAAGCTACTGGTTAAAGGTTTATGTAAGATACCTAATCTTATTGAAAGTAAGATATAAAAAAAAAATATAACAATCTGAAACTCGTAGGACCACAACACTATACCCTGACGACTGTTAAACCATTATGTGAGCCTTGTTCTCTGCTTCTCGCATAGGATGTACAGTTTTGAGTTGTATGATGAATGAAACCTCCCACCACTTCGCGTCTCGGGCTCTCTCGGAGGAATTTCAGTTGGGGTCACGGGCCGACTCATAGCCCATAAAGGAGCCCTGGCTGGACTCTCGGGGGTGCAGATGGAGGGAGGGGCACGGAGATCTCTACCCCCTATTACGGGAGCAACCAAGCGGCAGGCTTAACAATCAGGCTTATGGCTTACACCGCTCCGACATATATCAGCAACGTAATTCGGTTATTTTATGTTAACTCTTAATGTTTTTTCTTTGTTTTTATAGATTTTTTTCTGTTTATTATAAAAATGTAAAACCCTTGACAAATTGTGATCATGCCAATTAACACTGTCTGACATAATACATGCTTTAACACTGCAAACATAACGGCAATGCTATTTAAAACATGACTTGACTTTTGCACAAGCCTTTGTATTCTTAATATACCGCAATTTCTGTCATTGCAAAAATAAAGAATACCATTTTTTTTTTTTTAAATAATATATGTGATCTTGGTCTCTAGCGTGTATGTATTTAAACAGGTAGGAAGCCACAGCACCCAAACCAGAGTCCAATAAAATGTTTGTATCAAATACAGAGTTTAATCCCTCTCCTGCTGGACTTATAACTCCACCTCTAAAAAGCGTTATGGAGGCTTCCTCGGTCACCTTGGAACTAGAGTTTCAGGCTGGCTAACGTCAATTCTGTGCAAATTCCTATACACAGATTCATTGGCGGAAAGTGATCAGCTGACATTCTCAGCCAACGAATGGGGACGGCCTCGGCATCCAGCATCTCTGGCTCTGCAGAATGCGGATTTGCGTCTTTAGAGTAGGAAGGATCCATGGCGCCCAGTGAAGAGGGCAAAAAATTACAAAACAGTTTGCCCCAATACCTTCCTATGGGGTCAGAGTACTCTGGGTATCAAAACAACTACAGCGGGCTACAGTAGTTATGGTGCTCGGAGTAATCCTTTAAGTACCAATGTTATACCAGTAAGTAGACAATGGATATTGTGTTGATTTTGGGACAGCATTGCTTTATGTATGTAGATCTGCTAGATTTCTTGCAATAAATGTTTTTGTTTTACCCGGCTCCGATTATTGAAGTTATCTGTGTGAGCTGAGTGCGACTGATTTCTGCTAAAATACAATTCTATAGAAAAGGAAATGAGACAGTTCTGGTAATCATAAAGTAGAGTTATCCCTGAGTACTGCGGGAATGCTGAGTTCCTCCCCTTTCTTTGTGTTTTCATTCTCAATTATTACATTTATTCATTTTGTTAATTTCGGTAGAATAATGCGAACGCTTTGCGTACTTTATTTACTCTCTTTCTTATTTCCTTTAATCAGCAGGACAGTTAATTTAAACCAGTTCCTTTAATCCCTTTATGCAATCTATTTAATTTTTTTAATGTAATTAGAAAGACGCTATAGGGTGCTTCTGTCAGTTTCCCTTTCTCCCGAGAAATAAATCTAAATACTGTTTACTATCATAAAACAGATAGCTCATCATAAATACATAGCATTACTCATGGGTACAAGGGCAGAGAGTACCATATATTAAGGGCTAAGTGTCGCTGTATTCATTTAAATGAAACGGGCTGCAATCGATTCTGGAAAATTACCATAAATAAGCTTGGCCCATGATAGAAATAGATGTGAAGGACTGAACCCTGTAAACAAGATAAGTAACAGTGTCTTATACATATTTAAGAGGATGTATAAAGAAAGATTGTAATCAAGTGGAAGGAGTGAAAAATGATGGATGTGTGAACTAATAGTCTGTAAAGGAACAAACATATTTCTCATTTATTGAAAGATTCAATGTTAAGAGAAATGGGAAGCTTATCAAGAGTGTTGGGTGTTAGTTAACCCTTCACTCACAGCTGTCATACATTAAAGGGACACTATAGTCACCAGAACAACTACAGCTTATTGTATTTGTTCTGGTGAGTAAAATCATTCAGGCTTTTTGCAGTAAACACTGTCTTTTCAGAGAACATGCAGTGTTTACATTACAGTCTTGTGATACCTCCACTTGCCACTCCTTAGATGGTTGCTAGATGTGCTTCCTGGGGCAGTGCTGCACAGTGTGACTGACATTGAGTGTCTCCACCCTCTGCATGGAGACACTGAACTGTCCGCAATTAATCTCTATGAGGAGATGCTGATTGGCCAGGGCTGTGTTTGGCTTGTGCTGGTTCTGCCCCTGATCTGCCTCCTTGACACTCTCAGTCAATCCAATGCTTTTCTATGGGAAAGCTTTGTTATTGGCTCAGAACACCACTTCTGATGATGTCAGCCATGCAGGCAGATCAGGGGCAGAGCCAGCAGCAGACTTGAATAAAAGTATGATTTTACTATTCTTAGGAGGGTAAAGGGGGGTCAGGGTGGTCTGATAATGTTTTAATACAATAGGATCAGGAATAGATGTTTGTATTCCTGACCCTATAGTGTTCATTTAAGCTATGCTCCTTTCAAGAGGATACTGTATTTCTGAGTTTGTAAGTGGTGTAACCATGGAGAAATGGCACATGTCTGTAATGCAAAAACTATTAGTGTCCTATGGAAACTCTAAAATTTTACTCTAAACATCACCATTACAGCTCACTGTAGTGGTTCTGGTGGTAGGAGTACCCTCTCCCAGTTTCCCAGTAGTGGTGTAAACCTTTTTTAGTTTGTCCTATTAATTGGGTTCCAATGGGCTCCGAGCATCCTCTCTGTCCTTTAATGGCATCCAACTTCTGATATCCAAGTCAATCCTGCCGGCCATTCATTGACTGAGAGTACGTCATACTTTAACCCCTTAAGGACCAAACTTCTGGAATAAAAGGGAATCATGACATGTCAGACATGTCATGTGTCCTTAAGAGGTTAAAAGATTAACGCCATAACATAAAGCATAACAATCAAAACACCTACCATAAAACAATTCGACCACCTACAGTCCCTTTAGGAAGTCCTATATTCCTGTCCTACGGGTTTTTTCGATATTTTTAGTCCACAGTTTGGAATTTCTCCATATTTTTATTTCTATAACTTGCAAGACCGGCTCTATTTTTCCATTCCTACATTGTTCTTGTGTTTGCTTTAATATTTTTTTTTATTTAGAACAAGGGTTTTTCTTTCCAGTTCTTAGCGATCATGTTTTTAGCAGCTACTAGTATATTTAATATAAGTCTATATTTATCTTTGGTCATATTTGGGAATCCTAAATGGAGTAATAACTCCTCTGGTCTACTAAAAAGCTCGATATCTATCAAATTTTTATTAACTTTGCAAGATCCCTCCAAAGAGGGTCAATTAGTGGGCAATGCCACCACATGTGTAAATGATGACCATTAGGGTTTCCACATCTAAAGCCATTATTTATTTCACCAGGATATATCTTAGCTATCTTGTCTGGAACCACGGAGTAACCCTTCTATAAAGGGGAAGGAGTAGGCATTGATAAGGTTTATTAATATACATTGGAGGTTTTGGGTTGGGTGTTATGTCAGTCTCTGAGTTAGTCAGTTTAACACCTTGTAAAACATTCCTACTCCAGGTGGAAAAAGTTCCCACGATTCATTCCTATCATGAGGTTTGACCCCAAAACGCGGAGTCTAGGTTAGTAGTACAAACTGGACTGTAATAAGCATAACACCGGGCCTTAAAGCGGTCAAATGCAAGCCTCGGTCAGAATGAAAGACAGACAGTGAAAAGGAGAACTAGTCGGAGTCAGGTACGCAGTATAACAAAAAACAGGTAAACTAGTCAGAAAAGGATTAGAGAAACTCAGAGTCGAGAACTAAGGTCAATACTGTAATATCACAATGTAGCAAGGAACGCACGAAAGGGCACTGAGAACAGAAACCAAGATACGGCACAGTAAATGGGGATAGTTGAGTTTAAATACTGTTACGTGTGATTTGATTGGACCAATCTGAGACGGAAGTGGCATGATGCCCCGTTGCGTTTTTAAGAACATACCCCGAATGTGAGCAGCGTTCTCCTCACTGGAATTCAGGCCACACAAACTGTTATTACGTTTTTACTTTCGGCGTGCGGCTCATTCGGTGGTTCACCTGGCTCGGAAACCAGGTAAGTATCTCTACAATCCCCCCACACTCTGCAGGACTCTATGTGAAATGGCTGCAAAGTCCTTTGTCAGCCCAAATGCATAGAACAAGAAGACAAACAAGTTACCCTCACAGTATCCCAAATCTCTATGCACATTTAAATAACTGGGGGGTTTTACTATTACTCCAATGGGCATTAACGTGCAAGCTCACCTGACCCGTCAAGGCAACCTTTTAGTGCAGGTGAGTCCTCCACTAACAATTCACTTTGCTGCTTTCTACAAAAAGGCAAAATCTCTAATAACACAGAACAGGGTAGATCTGGTGGAGTCGCCTTGAAACCAATGGAAATAATCTGTGCTCATTGCACAAACAAAACAATTCTGCAAGCTAGCAGACTTTGTGCTGCTGAGTCAATCAGATGGCAAATAATTATTTTCATTCATGAAAAAAAACTACTTGCAAGTGCTTACATTAGACTATTAGTGCCTAATTCATGTCCCGTGAATGCGAGATAAGTAGTTGTTTGTGAGGCAAGCCTCGTTCTCCCATTGAGAGCAACTGGAGGACTAGGATTGGATGAGAAATCTCAAGTCCCATGAAAACATTGCAAATTTGCAACAAAAGAAATTCAGAAGTCCAGACTCCAAAATATTTTTTAGTAATAAAATGAGATTTTTTTCCTCATCCACTGTAGTCCATCAAGCAGAAATTTTCATACTAAAGTTTTTTTTAGGCATGTTTGCGATAAACTGCACCTACCCCTGTGATCCCTCTTAAGAAAAATCTGCCATGTTAAAAAAAATAAAAAATCAGAAAATAATAATTTGAGAAGCTGTAATCAGTGCAAACGGGACTAAGTGAAAAGCAACTTTATAATTTGCACCTAATATTGTAGGAGGATAACGGGCAACAAAAAGTGTGTTTCTGAAGAACAATTTCATAGCCCAATATTTAACGGATGACAGGAACATGTTTCATTTATTTTTAAAAACACATGGTATCCGACCGCTGCCTTTGTTTATATAATTGAAGCAATCTCAGCCTTTTTGCCTTTAATATCACCTCCAGATCTGAGGTCTTGCAGACCATAAGTTATTGATGAAGCCCGCTCTGATTTAATAGAGAGAGAAAAGAAAAAAAGAAAAAATGGCTTAACCCGTAGGACGGAACAAAAGAGGAAAATAAAATGAGAAAGTGAAAAGCATTTAAATCGATTGTGCAACAAAAGAAAAGAGAGAAATAGAAAAGAGGGAGCGAGGTTGTGTTTGATACAGCTGTCAAAACATCTCAAACGTTAGATATTATCAAGGGGAGCTGAGCAAGCGGGCTGTCTGTGTGCAGGTGAGATGTGGTTTGAAAGCGGTGCTTGTGACACAGTAAAAGGAAAAATAATGTATATTTTGGCAGATAGAAGTTCGCTTGCATAACTGGGATTCAAGAAGACAATGAGAATGAATACAGTATAGCTGGAATATTGAGACGTGTGCTGCATGGTTTGGAGGGGGAATTGTGAGCATTCTGAAGAAGTAGTATGAACCTAGAATGGACTTTCAGTGAAAATCTAAAAGTAATAAAATGAATAATAAATAACAAAATAACTAACGAAATGTACACAACACTGATGTCCAATCTGTCCAGAAATGAAGGAATGGTAAACCATCTTTGTTAAGATCTCTTTGTTATATACAATATAAATAGTTAATAAATCTCAACCATTGACTTTATTTATCTTACCTTCTTTATAAGGTAAGGGAGGTGTGGCTAGGGCTGTATAAACAAAGTGATTTAACTCCTAAATGACAGAGAATTGAGTAGTGAGATATACACCAAAATTAATTCAGCCTACGAATGACTCTTTAACTGTAGAATGTAGCCATACTTACTACAGAAAGTAGCCATACTAACTATAGAGAATCACGTACTAATGTAATTAAATCCCACTATGTGGAGGATGGAATGGAACTTTGTAAATATTGTTATTTATTACTGGTATTTATTAAACGCCAACAAATTCTGCAGCGCTGTACAATTAAGAGAGAACATACAATATACACAGACAAATCCGAAAGGTAGAGAGGGCCCTGCCCGTAAGCTGAAATCTAGCCATTTGAGCTCTTTTATACAAAGTGCTTAGCTAGATAGTCCATGAGCTTACAATCTAAAGGATGTAACGGAGATTTGAGACAAGTGGTAGCAGGGGTGATGGCTAAAAGAAGTTAACAGAGAGATGCAGCTACTGGTAAAATATAAAGGGTATAAGATGGGTAAAGGAGGTAATTAGGTGAGACTCTTAAAATAGCTGGGTAGCATGCTTTACACTTAGTAGGAACCTGGGTGGGTAGTGCTGAGAAAAATGGAGAGATTCAGTATTGTTGTTTCTGGGAGATTGAGGTGAGGCCTAAAGAACAGAGACGGAGATGGTACAGTTATATGAAGGCATTTACAGCCAGGAGCGGGTAAAAAACAACATCTACAGTATGACGATGCCAAACATCTCCAGGGCTTCTCAGAAAAGAAACATTTAATGGTGGAGTTTAACTATTGCCCGCATGCGCCCTACATTCCCAATCCTTCTTTATAAAAAGCACTCGATTGAACAAAAGTCTTCAGAATTGATGTCTTCCTCTGCGTCAAAGTGGCCGTACCCAGGATTCTGTCCTAGAGCTGGATTGCAGGTAAGTTGTTTTGTTTTTTTTTTGTTGTATAAAAAGAGTGGAATCAGCAATCTAAACACAGTAAGGAACACTGTAACCTTAAAAATAGATATGTTTCTTTTTACCATTGGATCGTTTTTTATAATAAAGCATGACATAAACGTGACATAAAGTAACATGCAGATTTATCACCAAGATTCAGGGATATGTACAAATAAAAGAGTGGCTGAAACCTTTGATTTTTCAAACAGCAGCATGATTCAAGGGGGAAAAATATATATAAATAAGTAAATAACTAAATAAATAAGAGCTGGAATTAGATTCTCATGTGAAGATATTGATGTTTTCTGAGAGAAGGGACTTGGGAGTTGTAACGGATAAAACATTAGACTTGTCAGCAACCATAGGAGCAAAACGAGCGATTAAATATATTTATAGGAATATTGAGAGCAGGGCTCCAGGGTCGCATTTCACAATATACAGAAAATTAGCCAGGTATTTGCACAGGATAGTTATAGATTGGGACGCAGGACTTTGCAAACACTCTTTCTCATAATTACCCACAACACAGCTTGGAGTCGACATTCTATCACGTTTGTGACCTTCACCCTCACTCTGGCAGCCTTATTCAATCAAATGTGTTTTGGGCAATTGAAGAAGTGTTAAGAAGTTAAAGGGCCCAAGGCAGGTTACAGGTTTGTGGCCCACTTAATTCTTTTGAATGAATTCTGGTGAATGGGGCCAGCAAAATTCATGGTTCCTGGGCTATAAGGTCGCCTTATGGCTAAAATGTCAAATATTGAATTTTATATATTTTAAAAGTTCACCAAAAGAAAGGCTCTGGTTACACGTTTTCCCACTGTAACCGATCTCTTATACTCCGGCTGAGTATATCCGTTAGTCTCCCGATTCCCAAGTGCTGCAGTGGTTATAGTTATCCTGTTTCCAGCAGAGTAGTGATTAGAGCTCTCCAATCCCACAAACAAGAGCCTAGACTTCATAAAGGGGTAAAACTAATGTGTTTAATGGGAGCCACATGGCCTTTTATGTAACTCCCCATGCAAGGGGTTTCCTTAATCACATTCCAGGGGCATTCCCTTCTGGACCTGAGATGGAACTAGTTACAAGCAAACATTCCACATACTCCTCCCCTGTGCCTGAGAGATAATTACCTGAGCACACAAACATATAATTAAATTATCTCTCAGCTACAATTTTTTTTTAACAAACCCCAAAAACACCACCAAAACACATGAAAACCCCACTGATATGGGTGACTAACATATCCAAAAATCACTCAGATCGGTTCAGGGGTTCGGGATTTTCATGGAAGTCAATTATTTGACCGACAGTGCACATGGTCCTATGCCCAAAACAGATCCAGGAAATCAGCGCTAACGGTCTGTCTCTTTTCGGGAGCACAGAAGGTTACTTGTGTAGCCTGTTCCCCTTGTTTATGGGAACGTTTCCACCAAACAGTGCCTTTCTAAGTGGGGTAGAACCGAATGCAGGCGATGATGGAAGTCCAGTGGTGTTCGGGAGTTTCTGTGTCCGATTTTAGTTCCATGAGATTTATGCCACCCAGATGAACACTTAGAACACTGCGGTGGAAATTGCTACAAAGTATCAATTGGGCTTAACAAGCACCCAGGTGGTCTCTGTTTCGTGCGGCTGTTCGATTCCCGAACAATATAAGCCAAATTGCACAAACCAAGTCCTTTTTCAGTGTATTTTGCATGGCCCATAATCCTGTGGCAGGAGGCTGGCTAGCAGGCTTCTCCAGGAGCCCGTGATGAGGTTCGTCACACCTACCCACCACCCATCTTTCCCCTAGAATAGAATATAAATGTTTGGAAGACAAGACTTTCCAAACCATCTATTTTCTATGCTTTTTCTGTGTCTGATATTGATACATTAAGAGATTTGTTTTGTCAATGAACCAATAAAAGTGCTCAGTTCAGTGACTGACTGATTTTTTTTCACTAATAGCAGGTCAGAAACTAGGAAGTGGTGGGGGAGGAGCCTGCTACCTTCCCTTAAAACCTAGTTAACGCTGAATAAGTTAGTTCTGAAGATTGTCTTTATTTTGCATTACCGTATATTGCTTCTGTGAGTCATATGAATAATTTATCTAACAGAAACAAAATTGACCACAATTTTCCTTTAAGACCGTGTGCCTTGGTCCTGTTTGAGTCAGACAGCAGGATTATTTTCCGCAGCAATTTAGCCATTCATATTTGAATAAGCAAATCATTTTCTTCCGTGATGATTTCTATTTACCTAATGGAAAAATCCAGTAATATCTCATTAAACCTTTACCTTGCAGGTCACTATTTTTTTTTTCCTTCTGCTTCAAAGTCATAGAGATAGTGAGAATGATACGATAAAATTATAAGATACAATGTCTGCTTTACAGATTGTAGGATTCTCTATTCTAAATTCACACGTTGGGTCGACCTGTCGAAAGGACTATTTTGGCCGTTATTATTCCAGCTAGCCCAGGTGAACGAATGTGATTGCAATAGATGCTTTGTACAGACTCACTGGATAATTTGAAAAGAAAAAAAATGTCAATGAACGGAATATGACTTGGCTGATAAAACATGTGGCACAAAGCAAAAGGTCACTTTCCGAGCCACTGTTTCTTCTGTGTGGGCTTCTAATTTCTGCCTATTGTGTAACACAGAATAGACTGGCAATAAAAGGCAAATGGATATATTACCCACAGCCCAGCAGTGTTTGGAATGGGAGCCCTTATCATACTGAGCTGAAAGGTCTCCTGCAAAAACTGATAATCATCTTTTTTTCTTTCTTTCGATATATGTATACACATGCTTTTATCTCAGAGACAGCCTGGCAGCTCTCAAACTGGGGGAAAATAAATGTAACCAGCGCCTAATATCAGACCAACACTACACATCACACTGCAGCATATCATAGAAATATATTATAAATATCGACAACATGTCATAGAAATATATGTAAATAAATGACATCTATTAGAAAGAAAAAATATATATAAATTATTATTATTGACGTTTACAGGTATATAGCGCCAACATATTCCGTAGCACTTTACAATATTATCAAAGGGGGGGATTTAACAATAAATGAGACAATGACAAAAGATTTCAGGAACAATGGGTTGAAGAGGACCCTGCTCAAACAAGCTTACAGTCTATAAGAGGTGGGGTATAAAACACAATAGTATTGGAGATAGCAATCAAACAAGGTGGAGTGAAGCAGAGCTGGAGGAGAAAATAGAGTGCTGCCCTTTAGGAGAGAGCAAGGAACAGGTATGTGAGGTACAGGTTACTCTGGGAGGCCATAAGCTTTGCTAAAGAGATGAGTTTTGAGCCACTTCTTAAACAATTAAAGACTAGGGGAGAGTCTGATGGCGGTAGGCAGGCTGTTCCATAGGAAGGGAGCCGCCTGCGAGAAGTCCTGCAAGCGTGAGTTGGCCGTACGGGTGCGAGCAGCAGATGAGAGAAGGTCACAGGCAGAGCGGAGAGACTGAGAAGGGGCACACCTATCGATCTGTGAGGAGATATAAGAGGGGCTAGAATTGGTCAGTGCTTTATAGGTATGGGTTAGCACTTTGAATTGACTCCTATAGATTACAGGAAGCCAATGTAAGGACAGACAGAGGGGTGAGGTGTGAGAGGAGCGACTGGCGTCAGCGTTTATTACAGACTGTAGCGGGGCAATGCGTCTTCTGGGAAGACCAATTCGGAGAGGGTTACAATAATCCATGTGAGAGATTACTAGAGCATGGACAAGCTCCTTAGTAGTATCGTGCGTAAGAAAGTGGTGGATGCGGGCAATGGTTTTAAGGTGGAATCAACAGTATTTGTTAACAGACAGGATGTGAGGTCAGAGTCAAGTATGACTCCAAGACAGCATGCTTGCAAGGATGGGCTGATGTGGGTACCACTAACTTGAAGGGAGAGCAAAAGAGGAGGATCAGTATTAGGAGGAGGAAAGATAAGGATCTTGGTTTTAGAGAGATTTAGTTTCAGAAAGCGGGAGGACATCAAGTCAGAGATGGAAGAAAGGCAATTGGTGACACGTTGTAGGATAGCAGGGGAGGAGAGATACAGTGCCTTGCAAAAGTATTCAACCCCTTGGCACAACCTGGAATTAACATGGATTGTTTGAGGATTTGCTTCATTTAATTTACAGAACATGCCCACAACTTTGAAGATGTTTTTTTTTTTATTGTGAAGCAAACAACAAATAGGACAAAATAACAGAAAAAGTCAATGTGCATAGCTATTCACCCCCCTAAAGTCAATACTTTGTAGAGCCACCTTTTGCGGCAATCACAGCTCCAAGTTGCTTTGGATAAGTCTCTATGAGCTTGCCACATGTTACCACTGGGATTTTTGCCCATTCCTCCTTGCAAAACAGCTCCAGCTCCTTCAAGTTGGATGGTTTGCGCTTGTGAACAGCAATCTTTAAGTCTGACCACAGATTTTCTTTTGGATTGAGGTCTGGGCTTTGACTAGGCCATTCCAACACATTTACATGTTTCCCCTTAAACCACTCAAGTGTTGCTTTAGCAGTGTGTTTGGGGTCATTGTCCTGCTGGAAGGTGAACCTCCGTTCTAGCCTCAAATCACACACAGAGTGGTACAGGTTTTGCTCAAGAATATCCCAGTATTTAGCACCATCCATCTTTCCCTCAACTCTGACCAGTTTCCCAGTTCCGGCTGCTGAAAAACATCAGATGGTGTTCTTTGGGTGATGTGATGTGTTGGGTTTGCGCCAGACAAAGTGTTTCCTTTGATGGCCGAAAAGTTAAATTTTAGTCTCATCAGACCAGAGCACCTTCCTCCATACATTTTGGGAGTCTCCCATATGCCTTTTCGCAAACTCAAAACGTGCCATTTTGTTTTTTGCTGAAAGTAATGGCTTTCTTCTGGCCACTCTGCCATAAAGCCCAACTCTATGGAGCGTACGGCTTATTGTCATTGTACATATATGTACAGATACTCCAGTCTCTGCTGTGGAACTCTGCAACTCCTCCAGGGTTACCATAGGTCTCTGTGCTACCTCTCTGATTAATGCCCTCCTTGCCCGGTCCGTGTGTTTTGGTGGGCGGCCATCTCTTGGCAGGTTTGCTGTTGTGCCATGTTCTTTCCATTTATTATAAAACTGTATCAAGTACAGTTTTTACTTACCTTATTCCAGCGCTGAGACTTTTAGACTTAGACCGCCAGCAATGCCATCAAGGAGTCTTGGCTTCCTTGGCGATGGTCCAATCCTTATAGAGGATCATCGGGCACCTGTTGGATATGCGCCGTGAGTGCCACACACACATTCAGGAGAGAATTAAATCCAATGCTTTGTTATGAGCTGCCATGTCAAGTGACAGTTTTACTCGGTCAGTACAGCGGAGGCAACTTGAGTGGCTGCCAAATGCTGTGTAAATGCCAATGTTTTACCTTCAAGGGTTAAACGTACATAACCAATGCACCCAGAGATTGAGATGAAGTGATCTGGGTGACTATCGTGGTCCTTTAAATATTACTAATCCAGAAAAAGTGTGTGAAATAGAAAAATCCTTTAACTCCCTTGTGTTAATCCTTCTTTGACTATGGTAATCATATGCAAAAATAATGACCTTAATTGAGCTCATTAATGTCATATTATTTCAGAATGATTCCCTGCTATCACACATAATGGAAAGTTCTTTATCTAAGAGACGCTCCCGAACCCATTCTGGGAAGAAACATCATTGTCTTCGGTGGGAGAACTTCTCTCCTTTCTCAAATTGTTGCACCCCAGTGACGTTGATGCTGCAGTTAGAAGAATGTATCCATATTACATAGTTACATAGTTAGATAGCTGAAAAGAGACTTGCGTCCATCAAGTTCAGCCTTCCTCACATTTGTTTTTTGCTGTTGATCCAAAAGGCAAAAAAAAAAAAAAAACCCAGTTTGAAGCACAATTTTGCAACAAGCTAGGACAGAAAATTCCTTCTTGACCCCAGAATGGCAGTCAGATTTATCCTTGAATCAAGCAGTTATTACCCTACATTGAAAGATTATATCCTTGAATATTCTGTCTTTGCAAGTATGCATCTAGTAGCTGTTTGAACATCTGTATGGACTCTGATAAAAACACTGCACCATGCGGCATTAGCCCCCTAACACTTTGGCTGCGTTTCCCCACCTATACACATTCTTATGATCTGCACTAGATCTTTTTGGAAAATATAACTCCTCGATTTATTAAGCGGCACAGCGCTCCCAAGCCAACCAATCACCGTGATCTGAATTCAAGGTGTGGGATTATTCCCTCCTTTAAAAAACTAATTTTTAACAGATAAACAGCTCACATGAAATTTGTCAATTGCGGCAGATTTTTTGTGATTCAGGTCTTTTTTTATTTCCAACATTTCATCTGTTTAAAACGTTTTTTTTAGTCCTGTTTTGGGGCTCTAGTGGATTAACCCCTTAGTGGCCCGGAGACTAGGCATCACCTGGGCCCTTATGTGTAATAAAGGTGTTAATCCCTAATGGGTTCTATTTGGCCCTTAACGTGTATTTATTTTTTCTTTCTAAATCGCTTATAATATTTTAATACAGGACCCAGCAGATGCCCGGGGGCAATAATAATTTATGGCATTCCAACCTAAAGGCTGATTTCAAATTTCGCAATTTAGAATTCAGGGGGTTTACGGAGAATGGGGTTGCCAATCAGAGGCTCTGGGGATCCATTAACATTAAAATAAACATTCCATTGGCTTCCATGGAGATTGCCCCATTTCATAAATTAAATTAGCTAGAAATGATCCCCTCCCCCATATATCACCAGTTGAAACATAAAACCTGTCTCCGACTGGCTTCACTGTTACTCTGCACCTACTGTCAGCCAGCACTAATTCTGAGCGCAGTCAATGCTCTGCCTCTCTGTCGTGTGATATTTCATAGAACTTCGGAGGAAACTGTCAGCCTGTAAACAAATAATGACAATAAAAAACTCAAATATGGAGACTGATGTTACTCTCTTTAAATAAAAAGCCTCTGTGAACACTCCGGGAGACAAATGTAGAGAAAAATTAAATGTCAGCAAAAGACAGGAACGTAGAGAAAAAAAATTATAGCGCCAACATTAACCCTTTCACTGCATTTGCAAAGGAAGTAAAATGGATTTGTTTATATTCTAATAGGAGACTATCCTCTCAGAATGTATATCTAGGTACTTTATCTAAGCAGACTGTAGGAGAGTCACACAGATTTCCCTTAGACGATTCTGTAACTTTTCTGTTCATTCAAATTCTACATCTTCCCCTTACATGTTTGGGGGGGGGTAAGGGAAATTCTAGATTCTGCCTATGGCATAAAAAAAAAGAGGTGATTGATGGGGAAAAAATTATTGATGGTTAGAGGATAATTACTAAATGTGAAGTGACCAAAAAAGGGTGAAAAAGTTGAAAGAGTAAAAGAAAAAATGATAAATATTAATGTATTGTATATTTAATTAATATACAAACAGAGATTTCTCTGTAGATTTTCCTACGTTTTTCCCTCTATTGGTAACACTTTCTTGCTTGATCTCTGAACCAATGGCAGGAAAATGCACCTATACGTGCACCGCCAAAAGATGTATTATATCATATTACATTATATTACATTATATTATATTGTATTTGGTACATAGTTTGCTGTACACAAATCGGCCCATTTTAAGGCCTTTTTTGTTCTTCTGATTCGCTTCCTGAATTGGAATCTCTGTTCCGACATTCTGCCGAGCTGAACTGACGAAGGTTGGCTGTCCCAAACGTAAAAAATGGTTTGGCCAGGTTGAATTCTCTCAGTGTGTTCAGGTCTAGGGAGCATTACTGCCATTAAAGACATGTTTGCTCAGTTGACGGACGTTTTGTTGCCAATCAACCATATGTATTTTCTGGCTAATGTGATAATAATTTGGGTACACAGCATAATCAGTCTGTGTGGGTGCACTTTCTCTATATAAGCAAATTTGACTGTCTCAGTCCCTCTGCTACCGTTCACTTTATCATCTTTCCTGGTTTTTTTTTTACTTGTTTTTTTTTTATTCAGTGATTACCAAACAAATATTCTCTTAAAATAATAATAGACCTCTTGCAGATAAAAAAAAAAAAGATATCTTTTATTTAGAGCGGGACAACACATCCAAGTTGCATTATTTAAGGGAACACTCCTGGCACCACAACAACTTCATGGTGGCAGAAAGTCCCTACCATCATAAACGCTTTAACCCCCAAGCTCGTCCGCTCTGACCCCGACCTTCAGGTGTAGTTTGAGGCCTATCATTAGCCCTATTCACAAAATGGACTCAGGAAACTAAATACCATTGTGACTCCATTCTGTGAATGGGGAGCTACTGATAGCTGAAAGTTGACCTACACAAGCAGGGCCGGTGCAAGGATTTTTGCCGCCCTAGGCAAAATAAAAATTTGCCGCCCCCCCATGTGACATCACAATGCCCCACCCATATGATCTGCCATATGAACTAACGCCAGTGCTGCACACTGTATTTACATTAAAAAGCCTGCAGGGACACTCTATAGACACCGGAACCACTTCATTAAGCTGCAGTGGTTCTGGGGACTATAGTGTCCCTTTAATGTGAGGTTAATTAGAAATTAGTGTCACTAATAGTATACTAGATTGCCTACTTATAACCAGATGAAGATGGTGATGGGCACTGGCTGCAGTTTCGCTCCACTGGTCTGGTGTAGAACCGGATCTCTGGAGGCTGTTTGTAACTGCAGTCACAAAATTCAATGTTCTGGGAGAACAGGAAGCAGCTCAAGGTCTTGGCCCCAGGGCCTGACAGTGAGTATTCCAATAAGGCCCACCCATAAGTCCACCTATATGTTCCACCCATTAAATTCGCTCACAGGGAGTGTAGTGTGTAGGGGATGTGTTATGTGTTATTGAGGATCTAATGTGTGTGCTTATGGAATGTAGTGTATAGGCATACCAGTTTGTGTAGGTGATGCAGTGTGTTTGTGTGTAGTGGAAGCAGTGTGTGTTTGTGGTTGTGTGTAAGGGATCCATTGTGTGAATCTGTGTTTGTATGTATAAGGGATGCAAAGTGTGTGTCTGTAAGTGTGTGCATTGAGTGTGTGTAAGAAATGCAATGTTTCTGTCTGTATGTAAGAGAAGCAGTGTGTGTGTGTGTGTGTTTGCATGTGTGTGTAAGGGATGCATTGTGTGTTTCTGTGTATGTATTGGGATGCATTGTGTGTGTGTGCGTGTAGTGTTAAAGAGCTCTCCCTTCTGTCCCTTAGAGCTCTCCCCTGCCCCTTAGTGGTCTCTCCTCATCCCCCACCCTCCCCTGGGGGTCTCTTCTCACACCCACCCACCCTCCCTGTGTTTTCCTCACCTCCCCTTCTCCTCATCTCCACTTCTCCTCACCCCCTCTCCTGTGTTCTTCTCACCTCCCCCCGTGTCTTCTCACCTCCCCCCGTGTTTTCCTTACCTTCCCTTCTCCTCACCCCCCTCTCCCTGTGTTCTTCTCACTCCCATCTCCCTGTGTTCTTCTCACCTCACCCACCCTCCCTGTGTTCTTCTCACTCCCCCCTCCCTGTGTTCTTCTCGCCTCCCCCTCTCCTCACCCCCCTCCCTGTGTTCTTCTCACTCCCCCCTCCCTGTGTTATTCTTACTCCCCCCTCCCCTCTTCTTCTTACCCCCTCCCCCCTTTTTTCTTACTCCCCCCTCCCCCTTTCTTCTTACTCCCCCCTCCCCTCTTCTTCTTACTCCCCCCTACCCTCTTCTTCTTACTCCTCCCCTCCACTTGTCTTCTTCTTACTCCCCTCCCCCCCTTTTTCTTACTCCCTCCTCCCCTCTTCTTCTTACTCCCCCCTTCCACTTGTCTTCTTCTTACTCCCCCCTCTTCTTCTTACTCCCCCACCCCTCTTCTTCTTACTCCCCCCACCCCTCTTCATACTCCCCCTCCCCCTTCTTAGCCCCCTCCACTTGTCTTCTACTTAGTCCCCCCTCCACTTGTCTTCTTCTTCCTCCCCCCTCCCTTGTATTCTTCTTCCTCCCCCCTCCCTTGTATTCTTCTTACTCCCCCCTCCCTTGTTTTCTTCTTACTCCCCCTCCCTTGTTTCCTTCTTACTCCCCCACCTTCCCTCTTCTTCTTACCCCCCTCCCCTCGTTCTCCTTCCCCCCCCTTCTTCTTATCTCCCTCCCCTCCCCTCCCCCAGTTCTTCTACCCTCTCCTCCCCCAGTTCTCCTCCTAACCTCACCTCCCCTTCCTGTAGCGTGGCTGAGCTCCTCTCCGGTCCTCTGTCAGTCCGGCCAGGTCGCGGAACGGAGAGGAGCTCGGCCACGCTACAGGGGAGGTGAGGCAGTGCGGCAGGCGCCTGAGTGCTCTCTATAGAGCGCTCAGGCGGCTGCAACATTTAAAGGGCCGGCGATGGGGCGCAGGGCGCCCCCTCCTATATGGCGCCCTAGGCGGCTGCCTAGTTTGCCTTATAGGAAGCGCCGGCCCTGTACACCAGACACAGGACATTGGAGTTAAACCACTCATTAATGGTTGAACTCCTGAAAGTAAGCCAGCATCAGGAATATCTTAGTAATGTAACATCTTGATTCAGATGAAGTTGTTATGATGCCCAAGTGTTCATTTAAGCCTACTATTGAGATGAAGTGGTCTGGGTGACTTCAGTAGTAATATATTCCATAAATTGTTTATAATCCCGGCCAGCCCATTCTCTCGTCTTGGGGCCGAGGCCGGCAGGATAGATTTTCCCATCGGAGTAGATGCCTTATCCAATCTCCCTCACCGGCCTGATACTTCTACTGTATCAGAGCATTGCAAAAAGTTACAACACTCTGATACACTTCCCTGCGCCGGCCAGAAGGAGCAGTCTCCATCCATCGGTTGGGACACAGATAGCAGCATCTCAGCTCAGCTGATACAAACATCAAAGAGTCTCAGTAACTAGAACGAGCTGCTAATTTACACAAGTACAGGTCTGGCTAGAACTAAACCAGTTTTGATGATGGTGTGAGATCACCTCCGCCCTCTTCATCCTAGCATCTAGACAAGAAGTCCAACCAAGGGAACCATAATCAGGTATACTTCTCTGTTATGGCCACCTTAGACAGCCAAGGAGAAATGGAAGGAGTTTGCACTGTCTTCCAAAATAACAGAACGAGAGATTCAACTGCATTTTCTGTGTTTAGTAAAAATCTAAGAATTTTTTTTATTTTTTTTTGGATAATAGTAAGGGAGTGTTGTGCTGGAGTACAAACTCAGGACGAAATGAAGGCGGACTGCCCATGATGTCTGTGATAACCTCCTAAACCTTTCATATTTGTTTCTAAAACCTTCATATATGCTATGGAGATATGAAGTGAATTTTATTTTTGTTGAAGATCTGGAAGACATAAAACACACTGATTTTATGTGTATTTGTTGCTCATATGGTTTGATGATAGCAATGTAAAGAATTGTTAAATGGGGTCTTATCCATTTTTTTTCCTGGTCTTTGCTGCCCTCTAGTTGTTGCATCAAGTTAATAAGATATAATTATAATCAGATGATAAAACGAATCAAAACTACACTTTCACAACCAAGATACATATTTGATAAGCTGTTAAAAAATAAGATATTTTATATAAAAATCCATGGTGTTCAAGCATGATGTCAATAGCGAATAGCAATAGTTTACAAGCAGTGGACATAATGTCCCAGGAGGAAGTTATAGCAATCCACTATTAATATATTAATCAGCTACTGGTACCATTAAATTAGAGCATACAAACTATAAACATTCTGTAGTCCCCTAGGCAACTAATACAACTTTTACATTTAATTTTTTAACCAACAGGCACTGGACATTCTCTTCGTGACTGACCTCAAATCTACCTTTTTACAGTAAATGGAAAGATTGTAATATTTTATAAATAGTCTATAATACAGGAAATAGGTGGTTTTGGATGAATATTTGACATGCTTTTACAAGCTTTATCAAGAGATTTTTAAGTTTATTACAATAAAGAGTAACAGAACTGAGAGGAATATTAGATGGGATATTAGAAGCATCTTAAACTGTCCTTGTCACTTTTAGGTTTTTCATAATGATAAAATTGGTAAATTTTATAAACGAAAAAATAGAACCAAATTATGTCATAAGACAAAGCAGAGACAAGTTGATTTTTGGCAAAATGTGTCAAGAGACCAGAACCTGCTTCTTTTTTCCACTTTCGGTGATGGGAACAGGCATCCTGTGATGTAACCCCCACCACCCATAGACGGTAAGCTCGTTTGAGCAGGGTCCTCTTCAACCTATCGTTCCTGTAAGTTTTCTTGTAATTGTCCTATTTATAGTTAAATCCCCCTTCTCATAATATTGTAAAGCGCTACGGAATCTGTTGGCGCTATATAATTGGCGATGATAATAATAATAATAATAATAACCCAGAAAAGAAAAAAAGTTTTTCACTGTAAGCTAATAGCAGTTAGTTGTCTGCCATTGTACTTTGCCACTCATATCTCGTGTCACTATAGCGTGCCTTTAAAAAGAAAAAAAAGTTTTCACTGTAAGCTAATAGCAGTCAGTGTCCTTAAAGCGGGAGTCAGGCCTTCAGCGTGTACTTCGCCAACCTCTGCAAGTGCACTTTGCCACTCATATCTGGTATCACTATAGCGTGCCTTTAAAAAGAAAAAACATTTTTCACTGTAAGCTAATAGCAGTCAGTGTCCTTAAAGCGGGTGTCAGGCCTTCAGCGTGTACTCTGCCAACCTCTGCAAGTGCACTTTGCCAATCATATCTGGTGTCACTATAGCGTGCCTTTAAAAAGCAAAAAAGTTTTTCACTGTAAGCTAATAGCAGTCAGTGTCCTTAAAGCGGGTGTCAGGACTTCAGCGTGTACTCTGCCAACCTCTGCAAGTGCACTTTGCCACTCATATCTGGTGTCTCTATATCGTGCCTTTAAAAATAAAAAAGTTTTTCACTGTAAGCTAATAGCAGTCAGTGTCCTTAAAGTGGGTGTCAGGCCTTCAGCGTGTACTCTGCCAACCTCTATGTCTCAGGCAGGCTGCATTACACACATGGACGTACGGTGTGATGATGATGATGTTGTACCCGCTGCTGCTTCCTTTGCTGAGTTGTCAGATACAAGTGAAGCGGTTGATGGTGACGATGCGTCCATGGATGTCACGTGGGTGCCCGCTCGGCAAGAAGAAGAACAGGGCGAAAGTTCAGATGGGGAGACACAGAGGAGGAGGAGGAGACAAGTTGGAAGCAGGGGAAGGTCATCGCAAGGAGCTAGTGGCACAGTCAGGCAGCGGCACCCGGGGTCAGCCCGACAGCACGCCAATCAACGCATGCTGTGTCCACCACCAGAATGCCGTCATTGCAGAGCTCAGCAGTGTGGCATTTTTTTTTTGTGTCTGCCTCTGACAACAGCGATGCCATTTGCAACCTGTGTCAAAAGAAACTGAGTCGTGGGAAGTCCAACACCCACCTAGGTACAACTGCTTTGCGTAGGCACATGATCGCACATCACAAACGCCTATGGGATCAACACATGAGTACAAGCAGCACACAAACTCAAAGCCGCCATCCTCCTCCTGGTCCAGCATCTTTAGGCATGTCATCCACTGCTGTCCTCCTTGCCCCCTCTCAACCATCCACCACTCCGTCTCTCGCCTTGAGCAGTTCCCGCTCATCTGCCCACAGTCAGGTGTCTGTCAAGGACATGTTTGAGCCTAAGAAGCCAATGTCAGAAAGTCACCCCCTTGCCCAGCGTCTGACAGCTGGCTTGTCTGAACTATTAGCCCGCCAGCTTTTACCATACAAGCTGGTGGAGTCTGAGGCGTTCAAAAAATTTGTGGTTATTGGGATACCGCAGTGGAAGGTACCCGGACAAAATTTCTTTGCACAAAAGGCAATCCCCCAACCTGTACTCGATTGTGCAAAAGGAAGTAATGGCATGTCTGGCACACAGTGTTGGGGCAAGGGTCCATCTGACCACTAATACCTGGTCTGCAAAGCATGGTCAGGGCAGGTATATCACCTACACTGTGCATTGGGTAAACCTGCTGACGGCTGCCAAGCATGGAATACGTGGCTCTGCAGAGGAGTTGGTGACACCACCACGACTTGCAGGCAGGCCTGCTGCCACCTCCGCTACTCCTCCTACTCCATCCTCTTCCATAACCTCCTCGGCTGAGTCCTCTTCTGCTGCTGCGTCTTGCTCCACATCAACGGCACCCCCCCAGCTCCACAGGTACTATTCCACATCCCGGATACGGCAGTGTCACGCCATCTTGGGTTTGACTTGCTTGAAAGCAGAGAGTCACACCGGACAAGCACTCCTGTCCGCCCTGAACGCACAGGTGGAAAAGTGGCTGACTCCGCAGCAACTGGATATCGGCAAAGTGGTTTGTGACAACGGAACAAATTTGTTGGCGGCATTGAAGTTGGGCAAGGCACATGTGTGTAATCTGATCGTACAACGCTTTGTGCATAAGTACACAGGCTTACAGGACATCCTGAAGCAGGCCAGGAAGGTGTGTGGCCATTTCATGCGTTCCTACACGGCCATGGCGCACTTTGCAGATATCCAGCGGCGAAACAACATGCCAGTGAGGCACTTGATTTGCGACAGCCCGACACGTTGGAATTCAACACTCCTAATGTTCGACCGCCTGCTCCAACAAGAAAAAGCCGTTAATGAATATTTGTATGACCGGGGTGCTAGGACAGCCTCTGGGGAGCTGGGAATTTTTTTGCCACGTTACTGGACGCTCATGCGCAATGCCTGTAGGCTCATGCGTCCTTTTGAGGAGGTGACAAACCTACTCAGTCGCACCGAAGGCACCATCAGCGACATCATACCATTTGTTTTCTTCCTGGAGCGTGCCCTGCAAAGCGTGCTGGATCAGGCCATAGATGAGCATGAAGAGGAAGAGGAAGAGTTGTGGTCACCATCACCACCAGAAACAGCCTTATCAGCATCGCTTGCTGGACCTGCGGCAACGCTGGAAGAGGATTGTGAGGAAGAGGAGTCAGAGGAGGAATGTGGCTTTGAGGAGGAGGAGGAAGACCAACCACAACAGGCATCCCAGGGTGCTCGTTGTCACCTATATGGTACCCGTGGTGTTGTACGTAGCTGGGGGGAAGAACATACCTTCATTGAGATCACTGAGGAGGAGGAACGGGAAATGAGTAGCTCGGCATCCAACCTTGTGCAAATGGGGTCTTTCATGCTGTCGTGCCTGTTGAGGGACCCTCGTATAAAAAGGCTGAAGGAGAACAACCTGTACTGGGTGTCCACGCTACTAGACCTCCGGTATAAGCAGAAAGTGGCTGAAATGTTACCAAATTACTACAAGTCGGAAAGGATGCAGCATTTGCAAAATAAATTAAAAAGTATGCTTTACACAGCGTATAAGGGTGATGTCACAGCACAACAGGGGAAGAGGTGAAAGTAATCCTCCTCCTCCCACGACCACGCCGGCAAGGACATGACGCTTTAAAGACGTGTTGTTGATGGAGGACATGCAGAGCTTTTTAAGTCCTACGCATCGCCACAGCCCTTCGAGATCCACCCTCAGAGAACGACTCGACCGACAGGAAGCAGACTACCTCGCCTTAACTGCAGATATCGACACTCTGAGGAGTAATGAACCCCTTGACTACTGGGTGTGCAGGCTTGACCTGTGGCCTGAGCTATCCCAATTTGCGATAGAACTTCTGACCTGCCCCGCTTCAAGTGTCCTGTCAGAAAGGACCTTCAGTGCAGCAGGAGGTATTGTCACTGAGAAGAGAAGTCGCCTAGGTCAAAAAAGTCTAGATTACCTTACTTTTATTAAGATGAATGAGGGATGGATCCCGAAGGGACTGACAGTGGGCGATACATTCGACTAAAAAAAGGCCTGATGAGATGAGCTGCCTTGGGCTAAAAATGGTCCACATGCTGCTGTATTTTAGCTCTGAATGCCGGTTGACTTGCGCGACTTATCCGCCACCAAATAGGGTTCAAGCCACAATGTTTTAGGGCACTTTCTGCCTGGGAAACAAACATCAATTTTTCTGGCCGCTGCCATAGCAGCGGCTGAAACAATACCTAATTTTTCAGGCCTGTGTACATGCCTAATTTTTCAGGCCTCTGGTGCTGCACTGTGGCTTCAAAAACCAAACCCCAAAAAAGGCACATAACAGGGATTAACCCCTTAAGGACCAAACTTCTGGAATAAAAGGGAATCATGACATGTCACACATGTCATGCAGAGGCGGCTCTCTAATTAGGCGGTTTAGGCGGCCGCCTAAGGCCTCGTGCTGGCTGGGGCCTCGCGGCCGCCTAAACCGCCTGTTGGCAGAGTGTGTCAGGTCCTCGGTCAGTGACCGAGGACCTGACACCAGGAGGGGGCCCGGCGGCTTGCCCGGTATGCCGCCGGGTGCGAGGCCCCTCCTGGCTGCCAGGCCGGCCACCGCAGACACTGGTCTGCAGCTCCGCAGTGTGCAGAGATGCAGACCATGTGACTCGCGAGAATTGGCAAATCAGAGCGTTGCCGCGGGTTACCATGGCAACGCTCTGAAATCTCGCGAGATTACAGGGTCTGCAGCTCTGCGGAGCTGCAGACCGGGAGCAGTGGCCACCGGACCACCAGGGAGCCCACTGGACCACCAGGGAAAGGTAGGCTCTCCCTCCCCATCACCCCTCACCACACTCAGGCTCACCCCCGACCACCATCACCCCCCACCACCCTAAGCCTCACCCCCCACCATCACCACCCTCAGCTTCACCCCCCACCACCATCACCCCCACCACCCTCAGCCTCACCCCCACCACCATCACCCCCACCACCCTCAGCCTCACCCTACACCACCATCACCCCCCACCACCCTCACCATCCCCACCATCACCCCCACCACCCTCAGCCTCACCCCCACCACCCTCAGCTACACCCACCACCATCAGATTCACCCCCCCACCACCATCACCCCCCACCACCATCACCCTCAGCATCACCCCCACCACCATCACCCGACCCTCAGCCTCACCCCCACCACCATCACCCCTCACCACCACCCCCCACCACCCTCAGCCTCACCCCCCACCACCATCACCCACCATCATCACCCTCAGCCTCACCACCCACCACCATCACCCCCACCACCCTCACCATCACCCCTCCCCACCATCACCCCCACCACCCTCAGCTACACCCACCACCACCATCAGCTTCACCCCCCCACCACCATCACCATCACCCCCCACCACCCTCAGCCTCACCCCCACCACCATCACCCACCATCACCATCACCCCCCTCAGCCTCACCCCCAGCACCCTCAGCTTCACCACCATCACCCCCCACCACCATCACCCCCCACCACCATCACCCCTCCCCACCATCACCCCCCACCACCCTCAGCCTCACCCCCACCACCATCACCCCCCACCACCGTCACCATCACCCCCCACCACCGTCACCACCACCCCCCACCACCCTCAGCTTCACCCCCACCACCCTCACCATCACCCCTCCCCACCCTCAGCCTCACCCCACCACCCACACCATTACCCCTTCACCCTCAGCCTCACCCCCACCACCCTCAGCCTCACCATCCCCTATAACCCCCCACCACCCTCATCCTCACCTCCCACCACCCTCAGCATCGCCCCTCACCACCCTCAGCTTCACCACCCACCACCACCCTCAACATCACCATCCTCAGCATCACTCCCCCCACCACCCTCAGCATCACGCCCCCCACCACCCTCAGCCTCACCCCCACCACCATCACCCACCATCACCATCACCCCCCTCAGCCTCACCCCCCACCACCTTCAGCTTCACCCCAATACCATCACCCCCACCACCATCACCATCACCCCCCACCACCCTCAGCCTCAGCCTCACCCCCACCACCCTCAGCCTCACCCCCACCACCCTCACCCCCCACCACCATCACCATCACCCCCCACCACCCTCAGCTTCACCCCCACCACCCTCACCATCACCCCTCCCCACCCTCAGCCTCACCCCACCACCCTCACCATTACCCCTTCACCCTCAGCCTCACCCCCCACCACCATCACCCCTCCCCACCCTCAGCCTCACCCCACCACCCTCACCATTACCCCTTCACCCTCAGCCTCACCCCCCACCACCCTCAGCCTCACCATCCCCCATAACCCCCCACCACCCTCAGCCTCACCTCCCACCACCCTCAGCATCACCCCTCACCACCCTCAGCTTCACCACCCACCACCACCCTCAACATCACCACCCTCAGCATCCCTCCCCCCACCACCCTCAGCCTCACCCCCACCACCCTCAGCCTCACCCCCCACCACCCTCAGCATCACTCCTCACCACCCTCAGCATTACCCCCCACCACCCTCAGCCTCCCCCTCCGTCACCACCCTCAGCCTCCCCCTCTGTCACCACCCTCAGCCTCCCCCCACTCACCCTCCCCCCACTCACCATCACCCCCTCCTTCTCACATCACCCCCTCTCACTCTCACATTACCCACTCTCACATTACCCCCCCACTCTCACATTAGCACCCCCCACTCTCACATTAGCACCCCCCACTCTCACATTACCCCCCTCTCACTCTCACATTACTCACTCTCACATTACCCCCTCTCACTCTCACATTACCCCCCTCTCACTCTCACATTACCCCCCTCTCACTCTCACATTACCCCCCTCTCACTCTCACATTAACCCCCCTCACTCTCACATTAACCCCCCTCACTCTCACATTAACCCCCCTCCCTCTCACATTAACCCCCTCTCACTCTCACATTACCCCCTCTCACTCTCACATTACCCCCTCTCACTCTCACATAAACCCCCCTCACTCTCACATTAACCCCGCTCCCTCTCACATTAAACCCCCTCCCTCTCACATTAACCCCCCTCACTCTCACATTAACCCCCCTCCCTCTCACATTAACCCCCTCTCACTCTCACATTACCCCCCTCTCACTCTCACATTAACCCCCCTCACTCTCACATTAACCCCCCTCACTCTCACATTAACCCCCCTCACTCTCACATTACCCCCTCTCACTCTCACATTACCCCCTCTCACTCTCACATTACCCCCTCTCACTCTCACATTAACCCCTCTCACTCTCACATTAACCCCTCTCACTCTCACATTAACCCCTCTCACTCTCACATTAACCCCCCTCACACTCTCACATTAACCCCCTCACTCTCACATTAACCCCCTCACTCTCACATTACCCCCTCTCAGAGACATACATTCGTACACACAAGGATACTCTCTGTCAGACACACTCTCAGGCACATACACAGGTAGACAGTGCATCAATGTGTATATGTGACACTTTTTTGTTAGTGGGGCCTCATGTTTGCGTTTCGCCTAAGGCCTCATAAAGTCTAGAGCCGCCTCTGATGTCATGTGTCCTTAAGGGGTTAAACTGATAGGAATAGTACTACTTAACACACCACTCCTATCTGGTGGCACATTAGAGTGCACGCGCAGTGCCCCAAATTTGAAGTAGGAGGACCGACCAAGCATCTTTTTCCAACTCCCGCTTCCTAAAATCGATGCCATATACATGTCCCCTGATAGGGCGCTATCTCGTTATTTTCTTGGGCGCCAGCTCG
This sequence comes from Pelobates fuscus, assembly GCF_036172605.1. Classification (NCBI taxonomy): domain Eukaryota; kingdom Metazoa; phylum Chordata; class Amphibia; order Anura; family Pelobatidae; genus Pelobates; species Pelobates fuscus. The sequence goes on from NC_086323.1 coordinate 24,932,375, forward strand.
TTATTCTTTTTTTCACTTCACTAGGGACACTTTACTGCACTATGGGCACTTAGACCCACTCTTTGTCTTGCACAGTGTTATTCCTAGCTAGCATCTGTGATGGGAAATCAGGCAGTCATCTAAACGTTTAGATTGAGCTTTAGCTTAGAACACCCTTGAAGGTGTTTAAGGAGATTAGGGCTAGTTTAGAGGATTCTTCTTAGACCTCTCTGAGTCTTTATAGCCCTTCTACCTATCCAGCATTTCTGGAAACTAGCTAAGAGAAAGGGTGGCTGTGTGTCTGTGATACATTTAACCAGTGGTGTATCCTGGTTTTGTGCTGCCCTAGGCAGGACAAAACTCAGGCGCCCCCCCCCCCCCCCCCCGCGCGCCACCCACACCCAACCTTTACCCCGCCCCGCATTCTAAATACACACACACACATTCACTGACAGATACGCATAAACTAGCTAACAGAAACACTCACTCGCTAACAGAAACACACACACTAACAGACACACTCACACTCAGTAATAGACAAACACACTCACTAACAGACACAAACTAACAGACACTCACTAACAGACACACACTAACAGACACACACTAACAGACACACACTCAGTCACTAGCAGACACAAACTAGCAGACACACACACTCACAGGCAAACACACACACTGACACACACAGTCAGACACACACACACACACTCACAGGCAAACACACTAACAGACACACACACACTAACAGACACACACACACACACACACACTAACAGACATACACACACACACTAACAGACACACACACACACTCACTAACAGACACACACTCACTAGCTAACAGACACACACACTCACACTAACAGACACACTCACACTCTAACAGACACACACACTCACACTAACAGACACACACACACTCACACTCACTAACAGACACTCACACTCACTCACTCACATTAACACTTTTTTTTTTTTTACTTTAAACCCCCAGCCTCCTTACCTTTGGGAATGCTGGGGGGGGTCATCTTTTTTCCCTGGTGGTCCAGTGGCTGCTGGGCGGTCGGGCGGCGCTGGTGGGCGGCTGGCGAGGGAGCACTTCCTCTGAGCTGTCTGCTCAGCTCCCTCGCACGCCGCACAGTGAGGCTGGGAGGCGGAGCCGGAATATGACGTCATATTCCGGCTCCCAGCCTCATTGTACGGCGCGCGAGGGAGCTGAGCAGACAGCTCAGAGGAAGTGCTCCCTCGCCAGCCGCCCGCCAGCGCCGCCAGCGCCGCCCAGCCCAATGCCTTGTTTGCCTCGCGGCTAATACGCCCCTGCATTTAACTTTATATCACCTTATTGACACTTTATCACTCCGGTCTCCATACTCTCTGCCTATACCCATCTATTTAGAGGGAATTTCCTTGCCCCTGCCAATATTATATAATAGGCAATAGTATTACCATTATTACACAATTAGTCACTATAGGGGAATGAGTATAGTATCCCTTTGTTATTTATAAATGATACAATAAAGACTTTTGTCCATTACTCAATTTACTTTAACAAAGGGTACTAACCACGGTATTAGGAAGCATTACTCTGCTTTCCCTTTCTCCCTCTATTATACACCTATGCTCACTAGGATTTGTAGGTATCACTTTATTATAGTAGTCTAACCTTTTCCTATGCCAGTTTTAGATCTCCTTCTTGGGAGATTGTTTCTTTTTTAAGTTTATTAGCATACTTTCGGGGACCCTTGGTGTTGTACGTGGCTGGGTGGAGGAAGAGACCTTCAATGACATCAGTGAGGACAAGGAACGGACATGGCTAGCTTGCTATCCAACCTTGTGCAAATGGGGAGTTTGTGGTTGTGCAAATGGACTGTTTGCGGTTGTTTGCGGTGCGTTAAACGGGGAGTTTGGTCTGTCACTGTGAAGCGGGCGTAACCCTTACACTACCCGATCAACACAACATCATACAGTAGGTCCCCCCGCTCATTATTTTTATGGCCCCCACCCACCGCTCACGGGTGGGGGCGGGCGGGAGGACAGTAGGTCCCCCCATTGTGATTTATGGCCCCCACCCACCGCGCAGGGGTGGGGGCCGGGGGGGAGGACAGTAGCCCCCCCTTATCCTTATTTACTGAATATTCCCCTGTATAACAATGTTTGGCATTTAGTGAATATTCCCTATTCTGCTCTGTGTCAGTGTGTATCAGGGTCTCTGAGGACAGGTGTCAATCCATATCTGTCAAGTGACCCTATGTAGGGGGAACAGTCCCTATTCTGCTCTGTGTCAGTGTGTATCAGGGGCTCTGAGGACAGGTGTCAATCCATATCTGCCAAGTGACCCTATGTAGGGGGAACAGTCTCTATTCTGCTCTGTGTCAGTGTGTATCATGGTCTCTGAGGACAGGTGTCGATCCATATCTGCCAAGTGACCCTATGTAGGGGGAACAGTCTCTATTCTGCTCTGTGTCAGTGTGTATCATGGTCTCTGAGGACAGGTGTCAATCCATATCTGCCAAGTGACCCTATGTAGGGGGAACAGTCCCTATTCTGCTCTGTGTCAGTGTGTATCAGGGTCTCTGAGGACAGGTGTCAATCCATATCTTACAAGTGACCCTATGTAGGGGGAACAGTCCCTATTCTGCTCTGTGTCAGTGTGTATCAGGGATCCTTAGGATAGGTGTCAATCCATATCTGCCAAGTGACCCTATGTAGGTGTCAGGGTACCTGTGGTCTCTACCTCCGAAAGAGGTAGAGACTTAGCTGTTCCTCCATCCAGACGGTCTGATGGCTCCCTTCCCCGCGGTCTATCCGGTCATGCTAGGCCGGCCGTGAGGGAGTGACTGCCTTTTACAGCATCTAGGCAGGAAGTAGTCATCAGGACACTCCCCCGGAACGACCTGTCAGTCAATTGCTGCAGGACCAATCAGGACGCCTCGGAGGCGTGGTTACTGCTCTGAACAGGGTATTTAACAGAGCTTCTTTCATTAGCTCATTGCCCTGTCGTGGTTCTAGCTTGTTCTAGTCACTCAGTGCTTGTGTATTCTATTATCCCTTTTGGTTTTGACCCGGCTTGTTTACCTTACTCTGCTTATCTCTGTTACCCTTGATTCGGCTTGTCTCTCGCTTACCTGTCTTCTGTTACCCTCGACCTCGGCTTGTCTTTGACCATTCTATACTGTACTACTTACGTTAGTCCGGCCATTCTAAGGTCCGGTATACGTATCTGGCTACTGTTTGTACTCTGCGTGTTGGATCCCTGTCCCGATCCTGACATTACGACAGGGCCAATGGATCCTGCAAGTACAAACAGTCAGCTGGCTGCTCCTGATCCTAGGTTTGAAGCCATGGATCACAGAATGGATCAGATGGCGCTTGCGCTACAGGCTCTATTAGCTTGTGCCAATAACCCACCAGAGGAGATACGTAATACCCCTGTTTCTCCTGTCGGTTCAGGTCTAGAGGTAGCCACAGTGGGTGCTTCTTCTCCCATTACCCCCCCAGTACGCTATGGTGGGGCTCCTGAGAAGTGTCGTGGTTTTTTAAACCAAATTAGTATCCACTTTGAATTGCAACCTCGCTCTTATCCTACAGATAGGGCAAAAGTAGGTTTATTATCACCCTACTCATTGAGAAAGCTCTGAGATGGGCCAACCCACTATGGGAGAACGATAACCCATTAGTTTATAACTATAACGCATTTGTAGCTGCTTTTAGAAGAACATTTGACCCTCCAGGTAGAAAGGTTAATGCAGCCAGATTACTGTTGCGCCTGAGACAGGAGAACCGAACACTGGTGGATTATGCACTAGAGTTCAGGTCTCTGGCGGCAGAAATCAAGTGGAATGAGCAGGCGTATATGGATGTATTTTTGAATGGCCTATCTGATGTAATCCTTGATGAGGTTGCTACCAGAGAACTCCCTGAGAATTTAGAGGATTTAATTTCGTTCATCTCTCGTATAGATGAACGTCTAAGAGAGAGACAGAACACTCGAGAGAGGAACCAGAGACCTTCTTTTAGGTTAGCTCCCGCTTTTCCAAGTCCTGACTCCACGATATCTTTGCTTACTGAACCTATGCAGATAGGGTATACCCGCCTCTCTGAGGAGGAAAGACAGCACAGGAGAAGAGAGGGTTTGTGTATGTATTGTGGAGCCAAGGGTCATTTACTCTCGAACTGTTCTAACCGCCCGGGAAACGCTCGCACCTAAGTCTCTCTAGAGGACAGGCCTTGGGTGTTTCTATTTTGTCCTCTACTCCTAATTATAAAGATCACAGGCTTCTGCTACCAGTTTCCTTAACTTGGGGGAAGGAAGTAGTAAGGGCTATGGCATTGATAGATTCCGGTGCTGCTGAGAATTTTATCGACCAAGCCTTTGCTAGTAAGAACAATTTCCCATCCCAGCTAAGGGAGACACCTTTGGCCGTTGAAGCCATAGATGGTAGACCACTACTAGACCCTGTTATCTTTCGTGAGACCATACCCATTGATTTAAATGTTGGTATCCTACACGTGGAGAATTTATCTCTTATGCTCATTTCGTCTCCTTCCATTCCCATAGTTCTGGGGTACCCATGGTTGAAAAAACATAACCCTATTATCGATTGGGAGTTAGGAGAGATACTCTCGTGGGGCCAGGGCTGCCAGGATCGGTGTTTGTGCAAGGTTTCTCCATTAGCTAATATTAACATACCGGAGAATCCTACTCAGTCCACAGAAAGACAAATACCAGACCTTTACCTAGACTTAAGGGCAGTGTTTGACAAGAAGAATGCCGATTCTTTGCCGCCACACAGGTCATTTGACTGTAAGATTAAGCTTCTACCCGGCACTATGCCTCCGAGGGGCCATGTATATCCTTTGTCTGTTCAGGAAAACTCGGTTCTAGAGGAGTATATTCGGGAGAATTTAGAAAAGGGATTCATCAGGAGGTCTTCTTCTCCGGCCGGGGCTGGGTTCTTTTTCATTAAGAAGAAGGATGGCACGCTGAGACCTTGTATCGATTACCGAGGCTTGAATAAAATAACTGTCAGAAATGCCTATCCTATCCCACTGATTTATATCGACGGAAGGTTAAATGGCGCACAAGGAGGAAAATATATGTATAGCGAGCATACACAATATAAATCGAAACAAATAGCTGCAACTCACTGGGAGTCCTGGTGAGATCTCCTAAGTGCTAAATAGGTAATAAGGAATAGTGAGTGCGCTTACAATAAATAAAATAGTGTTAATCACACCTAAAAAATCTGAAGGGCATATAACACATTTGATTACAATGCAATAATACCAAAGTGCTATAGTGCTTTAAGAAATTTACACAATATGTGGAGTGCCAAAGTGCATATATGTGCAGACAAGGGATATCCAATATAAATAAAAAAAGGACTGATATACTTGCAGAGCTTCTGGAACAAATAATACACGGCTCTGTAATACAAATAATACAACACCTAGTGCAATATGTTTGTACAGTGCAAAATTAACAATAAATAAATACCGTATATACTCGAGTATAAGCCGACCCGAATATAAGCCGAGGCCCCTAATTTTATCCCAAAAAACTGGGAAAACTTATTGACTCGAGTATAAGACTAGGGTGGGAAATGCAGCAGCTACTGGTAAATTTCTAAATAAAATTAGATCCTAAAAAAAATATATTAATTGAATATTTATTTACAGTGTGTGTATAATGAATGCAGTGTGTGCGTATGTGTGTGTGTATGAGTGCAGCGTGTGTGTATGAGTGCAGCGTGTGTGTGCATGAATGCAGCGTGTGTGTGTATGAATGCAGTGTGTGAATGCAGTGTGTGCAGGGCCGGTGCAAGGATATTTGCCGCCGTAGGCAAAAAAAAATTTGCCGCCCCCTCCCCCCCCATATGTCCTGACTTCCCCTCCTCCTCCCTTAGTGGTCCTTACCTCCCCACCCCCGTGTTCCTTCACCCCCCCCCCAGTGGTCCTGACTCACCCCTCCCCTAGTGGTCCTTACCCTCCCCTCCCCTAGTGGTCCTTACTTCCCCCTCCCCTCCCATAGTGGTCCTTATCCCACCCCCTCCCTCTCATAGTGGTCCATATACCCCCCCTCCCTCCCATAGTGGTCCTTATACCCCCCCTCCCTCCCATAGTGGTCCTTATCCCACCCCTCCCTCCCATAGTGGTCCTTATCCCCCCCCTCCCTCCAATAGTGGTCCTTATCCCCCCCTCCCTCCCATAGTGGTCCTTATCCCCCCCCTCCCTCCCATAGTGGTCCTTATCCCCCCCCTCCCTCCAATAGTGGTCCTTATCCCCCCCCTCCCTCCCATAGTGGTCCTTATCCCCCCCTCCCTCCCATAGTGGTCCTTATACCCCCCTCCCTCCCATAGTGGTCCTTATACCCCCCCTCCCTCCCATAGCGGTCCTTATACCCCCCTCCCTCCCATAGTGGTCCTTATCCCCCTTCTCCCTCCCATAGTGTTCCTTATCCCCCCCCATCCCTCCCATAGTGGTCCATATACCCCCCCTCCCTCCCATAGTGGTCCTTATACCCCCCCTCCCTCCCATAGTGGTCCTTATCCCACCCCTCCCTCCCATAGTGGTCCTTATCCCCCCCCTCCCTCCAATAGTGGTCCTTATCCCCCCCCTCCCTCCCATAGTGGTCCTTATCCCCCCCCTCCCTCCAATAGTGGTCCTTATCCCCCCCCCCCTCCCTCCCATAGTGGTCCTTATCCCCCCCTCCCTCCCATAGTGGTCCTTATCCCCCCCTCCCTCCCATAGTGGTCCTTATACCCCCCTCCCTCCCATAGTGGTCCTTATACCCCCCCTCCCTCCCATAGCGGTCCTTATACCCCCCTCCCTCCCATAGTGGTCCTTAACCCACCCCCTCCCTCCCATAGTGGTCCTTATACCCCCCCCCCCCCCCCTAGTGGTCCTTATACCCCCTTTTTTTTGTATTATTAATTTTTTATTAGTATTATTATTTTTTTATTTATATATTTTTTTTTTCGTCCCCCCTCCCTGCTTGATATATGGCAGGGAGGGGGGCTCTCCTTCCCTGGTGGTCCAGTGGCAGTTCAGTGGGGGGGAGAGGGGGGCTGGCAGAGCTGTAACTTACCTGTTCTGCAGCTCCTGTCAGCTCTCTCCTCCTCTGCGCCGTCCGTTCTGCTCTTCTGTCAGCTTACACTGGAAGTCTCGCGAGAGCCGCGGCTCTCGCGAGACTTACACTGGGAGCTGACAGAAGAGCAGAACGGACGGCGCAGAGGAGGAGAGAGCTGACAGGAGCTGCAGAACAGGTAAGTTACAGCTCTGCCAGCCCCCCTCTCCCCTCAGTCTGTATTATGGCAATGCAAATTGCCATAATACAGACCTTGACTCGAGTATAAGCCGAGTTGGGGTTTTTCAGCCCAAAAAATGGGCTGAAAAACTCGGCTTATACTCGAGTATATACGGTAGGTATCTCACTCACAATGGTGGAGTGGTTGAAGTACCACCCCAAACTATCAGGCTCCAGGGAGGATCAGCCCCCAGTGATCGTGGGATCCACTCAGTGTAGAAAGAACGTGGGCCAATCCGGATATGTGTAAACCAAGAATTTCTTTATTACCAATGCATAAAAAGATATAAAACACCAGTCTCCTGCAACCTGCTACCGATAGTCCGAGAAAGAGAGAGAAGGTCTATAATCAGAGTGTCCTCCTCGCAGCTCAATCCTCATGGATACACGGATACACGGTGTAGGTGCAAAAACTTCCGGATTGTTCAGATGCAATGCATTTCTCCCCTCCCACGGGGCTTTTTCAAGCTTGAAAAAGCCCCGTGGGAGGGGAGAAATGCATTGCATCTGAACAATCCGGAAGTTTTTGCACCTACACCGTGTATCCGTGTATCCATGAGGATTGAGCTGCGAGGAGGACACTCTGATTATAGACCTTCTCTCTCTTTCTCGGACTATCGGTAGCAGGTTGCAGGAGACTGGTGTTTTATATCTTTTTATGCATTGGTAATAAAGAAATTCTTGGTTTACACATATCCGGATTGGCCCACGTTCTTTCTACACTGAGTGGATCCCACGATCACTGGGGGCTGATCCTCCCTGGAGCCTGATAGTTTGGGGTGGTACTTCAACCACTCCACCATTGTGAGTGAGATACCTATTTATTTATTGTTAATTTTGCACTGTACAAACATATTGCACTAGGTGTTGTATTATTTGTATTACAGAGCCGTGTATTATTTGTTCCAGAAGCTCTGCAAGTATATCAGTCCTTTTTTTATTTATATTGGATATCCCTTGTCTGCACATATATGCACTTTGGCACTCCACATATTGTGTAAATTTCTTAAAGCACTATAGCACTTTGGTATTATTGCATTGTAATCAAATGTGTTATATGCCCTTCAGATTTTTTAGGTGTGATTAACACTATTTTATTTATTGTAAGCGCACTCACTATTCCTTATTACCTATCCCACTGATTACCGAGTTATTTGATCGTCTTAAGGGCTCCAAAATCTTCACCAAGTTAGATCTCAGAGGGGCTTACAATTTGGTGAGAATCCAGCAAGGTCACGAGTGGATGACAGCATTCAATACCCGGTATGGCCATTACGAATACACTGTTATGCCATTTGGACTATGCAATGCTCCTGCAGTATTTCAAGATTTGATTAATGAGGTACTTAGGGAGTTTCAGCACGATTGTGTTATTGTTTACCTGGACGACATACTAATACACTCTAAGGAGATTGAGACTCACCATAGACAGGTCAGAAAGGTATTACACAAGCTGCTGCAACATGGTCTATATTGCAAATTGGAGAAGTGCAGTTTTGATCAGTCTCAGGTAGACTTTCTTGGATACGTGATTTCTGGGGAAGGTTTTAAAATGAATCCTGTAAAACTCCAATCTATTTTAGACTGGCCCTTGCCCAAAGGACTCAAGGCTATCCAAAGGTTTATTGGTTTTTCCAACTACTATAGGCGCTTCATTTAAGGATACTCCTCTATCATTGCGTCTATTACCAATATGACCAAACAAGGGGCTGATACTAAGTTCTGGTCTAAGGAAGTGTAACAGATCCTTCCAACTTAGTCTTTTGTTCGTTTCATGCCTCTGTTCGCCTGATTTCGTGCGAAGTCCGTATGTGAAATATAGGTGGCCGCCATTTCGGGACTTTACACGTGTTCGCGGCCATCTTGTGTACGAACAGCGGTGTTTGCCTGTAACCGCATGGAACTAAAAACGGATACGCAAACAGGCGAACACCGCTGAGTCCTCCAGACCTCCATAAGTTCGCACAGAAACTACCGAACACTCCACCATTCGGTAGTTACACTCAGTCATCTATGGGGATTTCAGCGAACCCCGCGATTCGGATGGATGACAAGATTTTCATACCGTTTTACTGTGCGAACAGAGACCGACCGCAAGGCCAAAACTCATGGAACTATTTTCGGCTAGTTGGTCTGTGCGGTCGGTCAAAACTTTGAAACTCCGTAACTCCCGAACCGTTCATCCAATCGGGCTGATTTTTGGACAGAGTGTTCCCCTAACGAAGATCTCTCAAGCGGTGCCGGATTTAAAGGTGTACCCCCTGTTTTTGGGGTACATCCAGAACTGGGGTAAAATATTGTATGTTCTAATTGTGTTATGTGGTTATCTGAGGGGAGGAGACGTGGGGGTGTTACCCTGTGCATAATTGGTTGTTTTTATCCTCCCCCTGGGAGTGTCCTGTGTGTACCCTTTTCTAATAAAAAGCAGGCTGGGTGTCCCAGTCCTCAGTTCATCTTGACCCTTCATAACGTAGCCTCGTCTCGTTCTTGAAAGGGGATTATTTGGGAAGGTTATTCTGTTCCTGTTGCAGCTGAACCTGATTCTCGCTCTGGATATCGTGGATGGGATTACAGCAGCCTACTTCTCCACAGCAGCTTGCAGGGAAAAAGGACGTCTTCAACGGCAGAAACCCTCTCTCTATCTGGGTAGCCGTTACATTGGTGGCAGCGGTGGGATGGTCCTTTTATCCAAGGAGCAAGTGCTGAATGGAGTCTCAGTATGCCAAGCTGAAAAGACCCACACTAAAGGATTTATTGGAGAATCGTGGTAGAAGTGCCAGCAACAGACCACGGAGGGAGCTGATAGCTGACCTGCTGGAGCTGGACGAGATGGATAGGTCCATGGAGGTAACGGAACCCATGGCACCCAGCAGTGAGGACGATGTGATTACGGCAATTGTGCAGCGGAGATTAGCGTTGTATCCAGTCACGTCTACAGAGCTAATAACCCAACTGCTCCGGGAAACAAGGGAAGAGATCCAAACCAAGAGGGTACAAGAAATGGAACTGGTAAGAGCCAGACAGCTCACTACACAGACAGTTCCTACCCCGCTACCCACTACTACAGTAAAGAAAATTCCCTTCACTGCATTTAAAACCTTTGTGGAAAATGAAGAGGAAATTGATGGGTATTTGGCGGACTTTGAAAGACAGTGCTCGCTACATCAAATACCGCCAGAGCAATGGGTCACTATCCTGGCGGGAAAACTATCAGGAAAAGCTAGTGAGGCTTTTCGAGCGCTCACTACAGAGGAGATCACGCAGTACCAAACAGTAAAAGAGGCACTGCTCACCAGGTATGCGGTAACCCCAGAAGCATACCGTCGCCGCTTGCGGGAGTCCAAAAAGAAAGCTGTGGACTCCCACATGGAATGGGCCAACCGACTACAAAGAGTGGCATCACATTGGGTCCAAGGGTGTAAGGCCAACACCGGAGAGGAGATATTGCAATTGTTCTTAATGGAACATTTCTTCCAAAATTTGGCTGCGGACCTACAAGACTGGGTACGAGACCGGCGCCCCGATAATTTAAATGAGGCGGCTCGGCTGGCCGATGAATACGCCGAGACAAGGAGAGTAAGCCAGGGTACTCCACGACCAGCTCATAAGATAGAGCCACGTACCCCAGCCGCTGTCTCACGCCCAGAGTTTCGAGCTCCAGTCCCACCAGGACCACCCCGTCCTCAGGGACCTACCAACTACCCCCGAGATTTGTCGAAAGTGACGTGCCATCACTGCGGCAACCTCGGACATATTGCTCGATATTGTCCCCTAAGATCCAATAGCAACAATTGGAGACGCACAACTCCCAACACAGAGGCCCCTGCATCACGACCCTCTGCGGCTCACTGTGTGGAAGCTGAAATGGGCCCTGAGGAATGCCTGGGGATTTTGTATGAAGCAGATCCCATACAAGCTGCTTCGCCCGATAACCGACAGCATCATCGGCAGGAAGTTCGGGTGAATGGACAAATAGCACAAGGCCTAAGAGACACCGGGGCTACCATCACGTTGATCCAAAAACACCTAGTAAAGCCAGAGAATGTGTCTACCCGCACTGTTGCTGTTCGGGTCGCAGGGGGCGCTGTTTTTCGCTTGCCCACTGCCCGAGTACACTTAGACTGGGGAGTCGGATCGGGAAAAACCACAGTTGGCATTATGGACAACTTGCCTGCCGAGGTCGTCTTGGGAAATGACATTGGCCCCTTGACCTCAGCATATTTGCCCACACCTGCTGCCGCTTGTCCCGTAACCACCCGCTCACAGGCCCGTGTCACAGATGACCCTAATACAGGCCGGGAGACCCAGGTAAGCCAAGCACCCACATGTAACCCCACTACAACAAGCAGGCCCATAGCTTGGGACACCCCAGAGGAGTTTGGGAGGGAAACTAGAGAGGACCCCACCCTCCAAAAGTATCGAGAATTAGCAGACAGTAGGGAGGGCAAACAGGAACGTTTTCTATGGGATGGGGACAGGTTGTACAGACTGACGGAAGGAAAAAAGAGAGGCTGTCCCCCTTCGCAGAAGCGCCAACTAGTGGTACCCAGAAAGTACCGGTTGGAGCTTCTCCGAATCGGCCACGACATTCCGTTGGCAGGGCATCTAGGGGGTAACCGTACCACCTTCCGGATCACCCAGACCTTCTTTTGGCCGGGGATCTCAAAGGATGTACGACGTTACTGCAGCACTTGTGACGTATGCCAACGGGTAGGGAAGAGAGGAGATCACCCTAAAGCTCGACTGTTACCTATGCCTGTGATCGAGGAACCATTTAGCAGGGTGGCAGTCGACCTAGTGGGACCCCTACCTAACCCCAGTCCCTCTGGTAAGAAATACATCCTTACCGTAGTGGACTATGCTACTCGCTACCCGGAAGCTGTCGCTCTGACGAATATCCAGGCTGACACTGTCGCCAGTGCTCTAGTCGGGATATTCACCCGAGTGGGATTTCCTCAGGAAATCTTGTCCGATAGAGGGACCCAGTTTACCGCAGACCTAACCCAGCAGCTATGGAAGGTTTGTAGTATTAAACCCCTACTTAGTTCCCCGTACCACCCTCAGACTAACGGTCTCTGTGAACGTTTTAACGGTACCCTAAAGCAATTACTACGGACCTTTACAGCGGAATACAAAGATTGGGAACGATTCTTGCCGCACCTCCTGTTCGCTTATCGGGAGGTGCCACAGGAATCCACAGGGTTCTCTCCCTTTGAACTGCTCTATGGCCGGAGAGTACGAGGCCCTCTCGACCTCATCCGAGAGCACTGGGAGGGAGAGACAGAACATGAGGGTGTCCCCATCGTGCCATATGTGCTAGAAATGCGGGACCGTATGGAACAGTTAGCCCGGATGGCACGGGACCATCTCCATGCGGCCCAGGGACGGCAGAAACGTTGGTACGATCAGGGCGCCCGCCAGCGAACGTTCCAAGTGGGCCAGAAGGTGCTGGTGCTTAGACCTGTCAAAGGGAATAAGCTCCAGACCTCCTGGCAGGGCCCTTACAAAGTGGTAGCACAGGTATGTGACACCACCTATGTAATTGCCAGCAGCAAAGATGAAAGGATTCGGAAGTCCTTTCACGTAAATTTATTAAAAGAATATCAAGAAAGGCCCGAGGATATAGCAGCCATATGTATACCAGCCACTGAAGACCCTGACAGCTTACCCATACCCGACCTTTTAGCTAACTCGGAACCTAAGACCCTGCTCAATACCATACAGCTAGGGGAGCGGTTAACCCCCGCTGAAAAGGGACAGATCCGACAACTGCTGACTGAAAAGAGGTTGACGTTTTCCCAAGAGCCCGGATACACCCCCTTAGCAACTCACTATGTAGAGACCCCAGGTCAAACTCCTCTCCGGCAAACTCCCTATAGGATCCCTGAGGCAGTAAAAGATGAGATGAGGAAGGAAATCCAGGAGATGCTAAGACTAGGAGTGATAGAGCCATCTGACAGCCCGTGGGCCTCACCGGTGGTCCTAGTCCCCAAAAAGGATGGGACTACCCGGTTCTGTGTCGATTATCGACGTCTCAATGACAAAACCCTGACAGACGCATATCCCATGCCCCGAGTAGACGAGCTATTAGATCGTATTGCCAGGGGACGTTATCTGACCACCATCGATCTGTGTAAAGGGTATTGGCAGATTCCCCTGGCCAAGGAGGCTATCCCTAAGTCGGCCTTTGTCACCCCATTTGGCTTGTACCAATTTAAGGTCATGCCATTTGGGATGAAAAACGCCCCGGCTACATTTCAGCGCTTAGTGGACCGCCTCCTTGATGGCTTCCAGGATTTCGCCTGCGCGTACCTGGATGACATTGCGATTTATAGCGAAACCTGGGGAGAGCACTTAAGGCATGTAGAGGCCGTACTGGATCAGATTCGGGCCGCAGGCTTGACTCTGAAACCAGAAAAGTGTAACTTCGGCATGGCAGAAGTCCAGTACCTGGGACATCGAGTGGGATGTGGGAAGCAGCGCCCAGAACCCGCTAAAATTGAAGCTGTAGCTAACTGGCCCACACCCCACACCAAAACTCAAGTATTAGCATTTTTGGGGACCGCAGGATATTATAGGAGGTTTGTCCCTGACTATAGTACCATCGCAAAACCCTTAACAGACCTAACCAAAAAGAACTTGCCTAGGATAGTCCTGTGGTCTCCCGCCTGTGAAACAGCCTTTCAGGCCCTAAAGAATGCTCTGATTCATGCACCTGTCCTGTCTGCCCCCGTCCCTAACAAAAGATTTGTCGTTCATACAGATGCATCCATGTATGGACTGGGGGCAGTTCTAAGCCAGGTCGGAGAAGATGGAGGCGAGCACCCTGTCGCGTATCTCAGTAGGAAACTGTTACCTAGAGAAGTGAGCTACGCGGCAGTGGAAAAGGAATGCTTAGCCCTGGTCTGGGCATTAAAGAAACTCACCCCATATTTGTACGGACAGGAATTTACACTAATCACCGACCATAACCCCCTGGTGTGGTTAAACAGAGTAGCTGGAGATAATGGACGCTTGTTGAGATGGAGCCTAGCACTGCAACCCTACAACTTCTCCATTCAATACCGCCCGGGCAGGTTTAACGGGAATGCCGATGGTCTGTCCAGACAAACAGAACTATTACCCTAACAAGGGACCGGACAGCCCCAAGTTGACCCGAAAAGGATCAATCCGGGTCTGCCGGAGTGTTCCACAAAAGGGGAGCAGTGTAACAGATCCTTCCAACTTAGTCTTTTGTTCGTTTCATGCCTCTGTTCGCCTGATTTCGTGCGAAGTCCGTATGTGAAATATAGGTGGCCGCCATTTCGGGACTTTACACGTGTTCGCGGCCATCTTGTGTACGAACAGCGGTGTTTGCCTGTAACCGCATGGAACTAAAAACGGATACGCAAACAGGCGAACACCGCTGAGTCCTCCAGACCTCCATAAGTTCGCACAGAAACTACCGAACACTCCACCATTCGGTAGTTACACTCAGTCATCTATGGGGATTTCAGCGAACCCCGCGATTCGGATGGATGACAAGATTTTCATACCGTTTTACCGTGCGAACAGAGACCGACCGCAAGGCCAAAACTCATGGAACTATTTTCGGCTAGTTGGTCTGTGCGGTCGGTCAAAACTTTGAAACTCCGTAACTCCCGAACCGTTCATCCAATCGGGCTGATTTTTGGACAGAGTGTTCCCCTAACGAAGATCTCTCAAGCGGTGCCGGATTTAAAGGTGTACCCCCTGTTTTTGGGGTACATCCAGAACTGGGGTAAAATATTGTATGTTCTAATTGTGTTATGTGGTTATCTGAGGGGAGGAGACGTGGGGGTGTTACCCTGTGCATAATTGGTTGTTTTTATCCTCCCCCTGGGAGTGTCCTGTGTGTACCCTTTTCTAATAAAAAGCAGGCTGGGTGTCCCAGTCCTCAGTTCATCTTGACCCTTCATAACGTAGCCTCGTCTCGTTCTTGAAAGGGGATTATTTGGGAAGGTTATTCTGTTCCTGTTGCAGCTGAACCTGATTCTCGCTCTGGATATCGTGGATGGGATTACAGCAGCCTACTTCTCCACAGCAGCTTGCAGGGAAAAAGGACGTCTTCAACGGCAGAAACCCTCTCTCTATCTGGGTAGCCGTTACAGGAAGCTCTTGGGGCTTTCAAGACTCGCAAGGAACTTTTTGCCTCGGCTCCCATTCTAGTCCATCCTGATACGACTCTGCCTTTCTTGCTCGAGGTCGATGCCTCTGAGACAGCAGTTGGGGCTGTTCTGTCTCAAAGGTTAGGGGTGGATAAACCGTTACACCCGTGTGGTTTCTTCTCTAAGAAATGTTCTGGGCCTGAGAGCAGATATGACATCGGGGAAAGGGAACTGTTAGCAGTCATTAAAGCCTTAAAGGAGTGGAGACATTTGTTGGAGGGGACCCTACACCCTATTACGATTTTGACGGACCACAAAAACTTGTCCTATATTGGGGAGGCTAAGCGCTTATCCTCTAGACAAGCTCGTTGGTCCTTATTCCTGACTCACTTCAATTATGTACTGACTTACAGACCTGGTTCTAAAAACTCTAAAGCCGATGCATTATCTCGCCAATATGAACCTTCTACTGTACCTGAACCAGTTCTTTCTTCTATAGTTCCGAAATGCAATATCATTGCTAATACGAATCTCAGGATTCATTCTCCATTACTGGCCGAGATCATTAAGTTGCAACATCTAGCACCTAAACAGACTCCTGCGGGCCGTCATTTCGTTCCTCCTGCTCTTCAACTGGAACTTTTACAATGTTTACATAATAGCAAGATGGCGGGACATCCTGGTATTCGCAAAACTTACGCGTTGATCTCTAAGGACTTCTGGTGGCCTGCTTTACGGAGGGATATTGAGGAGTTCATCGCTGCATGTGAAGTTTGTACTAAAACCAAACAACCCCATACGCTTCCATGTGGATTCCTGCACCCCTTGGAGGTTCCAGAAAAACCATGGTCCTGTTTGGCCATGGACTTTATTGTCGATCTACCTATCTCTAAAAGACAGACTGTTATCCTCACCGTGGTTGACAGGTTTACTAAGATGGCACACTTCATTCCCCTGCCTAAACTACCGTCTTCTCCCGAATTGGCAGAGATATTCGCTAAGGAGATTTTTCGCCTACATGGGATACCCTCTCAAATTGTATCAGACAGAGGCTCCCAATTTGTTTCCCGCTTTTGGAGGTCCTTCTGCTCTCAACTTGGTATTAAATTAAACTTTTCTTCTGCCTATCATCCTCAGTCTAACGGAGCTGCTGAACGTACCAACCAGAAAATTGAACAATATTTACGATGCTTTGTTTCTGAACACCAGGATGATTGGGTCGGTTTGATTCCTTGGGCGGAGTTTGCACACAACAATCTCGTTTGCGATTCTACTCATTCAAGCCCCTTCTTCATGAATTATGGTTTTCATACGTCTATTCTTCCTTCGGATTCTCCTTCCCAGGGGGTGCCGTCGGTTGATGTTCATGTAGCCAATTTCAGGAAGTTGTGGGATCAAACTCGACAAATCCTTGTGCACAACTCTATGTTGGTCAAGAAACACGCTGATAAACGTAGAAGGGCGGCTCCGGTCTTTGTTCCAGGTGATAGGGTATGGCTGAGCACGAGGAACATCCGTTTAAAAGTGCCCTCCATGAAGTTCGCTCCTCGTTATATTGGACCCTACAGGGTGCTGACCCGTATCAATCCAGTTGCGTAACGTTTAGCTCTTCCTAATACCTTCCGCATCCCGAACTCGTTTCACGTTTCATTGCTGAAACCACTCATATGTAACAGATTTTCCTCCACAATAGCCCCTCCTCGCTCCGTTCAGGTGGAGGGTCAGGAGGAGTATGAGGTTAACTCTATTATTGATTCTCGAATCTCCCGGGGGAGAGTACAATATCTGGTTGATTGGAAGGGATATGGTCCTGAGGAGAGGAGTTGGGTACCTCAGGAGGATGTTCATGCTCCCCGTCTCCGCAGGGCGTATCACTCTCGCTTCCCATCTCGTCCCGGTTCATTCCGCCCGGTGGGCGTATCTGAGAGGGGGGGTACTGTCAGGGTACCTGTGGTCTCTACCTCCGAAAGAGGTAGAGACTTAGCTGTTCCTCCATCCAGACGGTCTGATGGCTCCCTTCCCCGCGGTCTATCCAGTCATGCTAGGCCGGCCGCGAGGGAGTGACTGCCTTTTACAGCATCTAGGCAGGAAGTAGTCATCAGGACACTCCCCCGGAACGACCTGTCAGTCAATTGCTGCAGGACCAATCAGGACGCCTCGGAGGCGTGGTTACTGCTCTGAACAGGGTATTTAACAGAGCTTCTTTCATTAGCTCATTGCCCTGTCATGGTTCTAGCTTGTTCTAGTCACTCAGTGCTTGTGTATTCTATTATCCCTTTTGGTTTTGACCCGGCTTGCTTACCTTACTCTGCTTATCTCTGTTACCCTTGATTCGGCTTGTCTCTCGCTTACCTGTCTTCTGTTACCCTCGACCTCGGCTTGTCTTTGACCATTCTATACTGTACTACTTACGTTAGTCCGGCCATTCTAAGGTCCGGTATACGTATCTGGCTACTGTTTGTACTCTGCGTGTTGGATCCCTGTCCCGATCCTGACAGTAGGGGGAACAGTCCCTATTCTGCTCTGTGTCAGTGTGTATCAGGGGCTCTGAGGACAGGTGTCAATCCACATGTCAAGGTGTCAATATATCATATGTCGGGTGTCAATCCATATCCATTGTGATTTAGGAATGTTAGGTGATGTATGCCCTTTATGGATTAAAACCAGACTCTGCATCAACTGTGTAATTTTCCATGGGAGTTTTGCCATGGATCCCCCTCCGGCATGCTACAGTCCAGGTGTTAGTCCCCTTGAAACAACTTTTCCATCACTATTGTGGCCAGAAAGAGTCCCTGTGGGTTTTAAAATTCGCCTGCCCATTGAAGTCAATGGCCGTTCGCCCGGTTCGCCGGTTCGCGAACGTTTGCGGAAGTTCGCGTCCGCCGTTCGCGAACCGAAAATTTTGTGTTCGCGACATCACTAATTAATACATATTCAAAAAATATCTGTTATATGTTTCAAACTGTGCCTTGTATCAGCAAAGCTTTTAGGGTGGGAGAAGTCTCTGAGACGTTCCAAGATGATGTGACAATTCCTGGTCACTGGAGTTTGCAGCAATGGACCTTTATCTTTATTTATTTATTTTTATTGGAACTCAAAGGGCATTTTTTTTAAAAACAAATCTTCCATTTGAGAATAGCTCAGTAAGCCATTTTTCTTTTGTTGAATAACAGATACAGAAATATTGTCGTAGTGTCGTAGTCAAGACTCTTTTACCACCACAAAAGAGCATTCATCCCAGACCCAAGCAAGCTGACATGGCACAGAAACTCGCAGAGCAAAATGATGAGTCATTGCAACAAAATAAACAAACTAAAAATTAGGTATATCACTGAAACTATGAAGACTTCCAAGATTCTGCATCTCCTCTGCCACCTCTTCAACCACCTTTTACCTAAACTAGCCAAAGGATGCCTTCAGCGTGGCTTCTAAAGGATCGGCAAATCTTCTTGAATCCCTAACTCTTCTTCTAAGGATCTCATTGTACATATTGTCAGTCACCTTGACAAAATAGCGGTTTAGTCAGTTGTGCGAGATTACCACACTTTGAAATCTGAAACTTACGCTCTGTTTTTCTAGACAGTCTTTTCCAGGTCCACCTTGGTATAGAGTCAGTCTCCTTGCCCTGTCACCAGCATCCTTTTGTATTTCAAAAAGCCCTTATAAAGGCAGAAATACATCATATGCAGAAAGCAAGATAACAGAGAGAATACATCTTTAATTGGTCAAGTGTTAAGTGTCTTATCTAATGCCCTTCCTCCAAAGTGTGATGTCACCAGCATCCTGGGTGCAGCTCTGGCTTGAGACGCCATCTTAGCACATAACATTCTTTACATTCATTACACGATGGGAGGGGTTCAGCCATTTTGAGTAGTTAATGAACACAGATGGGAGGGGGTTGCACTAGCAGCCATTTTGAGTAAATAGACATTTTACTAACATTAATTTCTATCCATAACACATACATACATAAATACATACTAACAGACAAATATACATGCTAACAGACATATATACATACTAACAGACATACATACATACATACTAACAGACATACATGCATACATACATACATATATACTAAAAGCCAGACATACATAATAACAGACATACATACATACTAACAGACATACATACACACATACTGACACACACACAGCTCATTTTCAGCCACCCTCCTGTTTCTTACCTTTTCTTTGCATGAGGGTGGCTGGGGCTGATGGGAGTTGGTGTGGGCTCAGGTTCTCCCCTCCTCGCGGCCTGGCTGTGTCTCCTCCCTCCCATGTGGAGTGAGCTGGGATGAAGTGACTGGTCGTCAATTCCAACCAGCAGCACTTGCGGCTTCATTTTTTTTAAAGCCCGGTCACGCTATTACACAACCCTGAAAATATAGGGCCAATCGTGTGGCTCTAAATGCTTGGGCCGCCCAATGGGCCCTATAAGAGTGCGGACCCCGATGCAGCTGCACCGGCGGCAGTTCCGCCGCTACACATGGGGCCTGGGCGGCCAGGCCCGTGACAACAGTTATGGTTATCACCCCCTAATGGCGGCCCTCGTGGAGAGTTTAACACTGTGTACAATTTCTTGCTTATCTTTGGAATATCCCAGAGTACACTCCTCTGATAAGGGCAGCATACGTATCTCCAAGAATACTGAATTCTATTTTAATGCCATACTATAATCACCAAAGCAACTTTAACATAACCCCTTAACCCCTTCAGGACGGAGTCAATAGTGCACGTTCTGATCAAAACAAAAAGTAAACAAAAACTAGAATTTACGCTATATGTCTGTTCACCCGTAGTTCCCCTCTTTCAAATTATATGCACCCACACTTATTATATATCATTTTGTTCAGGAGAAACAGGGCTTTAATCTATCATTAACTATTCATATATGGAACATAATTTATTATGAATAAAATTAAAAAAAAATGTGAGAAAATAAGATTTTTTTTTAAATTTGCATTTCCATCTGACATTTTAACTGTGAATGTCATAACACTGTTAGGTTTTATTTTTATTATTTTTATTATTTGTAATCAGCGATGTCTCACGAGTACAACAGTACCCCCCATTAACAGGTTTTATGTTGTTTTGGAAAGTTACAGGGTCAAATATAGAACATTCCATTTCTAAATTTAAATTTTCCGGATTAGTAATGTTACATTTGAGACGGTGTGGTAGCCCAGGAATGAGAATTACCCCCATAATGGCATAGCATTTGAAAAAGTAGACAAGCCAAGGTATTGAAAGTGGGGTATGTTTAGTCCTTTTTAGTAGCCACTTAGTCACAAATACTGGCCAAAGTTAGCGTTCATATTTGTTTTTGTGTGAAAAAAGCAAAAAACAAATATTTGGCCAGTGTTTGTGACTAAGTGGCTACTAAGAAAGACTGGACATATCCCACCTGCAAAAGCTCGGGTTGTCTACTTTTGCAAATGGTATGCCATCATGGGGTAATTCTCATTCCTGGGCTACCATACGCTCTCAAAGGCAACATAAAATGAAATGCAAGCCTTATATGTGACTCTCTAACTTTCCAAAACACCATAAAACCTGTACATGGGGGGTACTGTTATTCTCGGGAGACTTCACTAAACACAAATATTAGTGTTTTAAAACAGTAAAACATATTACAACAATAATATAGTCCATAAAAGTGCAGTTCGTTTGTAAAAAATGCAAAAAACTTTACTTTTACTTAAAATATCATCGTTGTAATACAATTTACCAGTTTGAAACACTAATATTTGAGTTCAGCGAAGTCTTCCGAGTAAAATAGTACCCCCCATGTACAAGTTTTATGGTGTCTTGGAGAGTTACAGGGTCAAATATAGTGCTTGCGAATTAAATTCTCTGCACTTTCTCCCTGTGTTGTCAGGTATGTCAATCAAATGTTAATTAATCAAATCACCTAATTATGTTAAAAGATTACTTAAATATACACGTAGAATTTTAATATATATGCATTTATAGGTATTTAAATTCTACGTGTATACTAATGTAATCTTTTATGTAATATATATGTATTTATCTATATATATATATATTTGCGGTTATTTGCATTTTATATATAGATAGTGTATTTGGTTACCAATATATATATATATTAATAACAAAATACAGTTAGAATGAAATTACATATGTATATATAATTTATATTAAATTTTGTTTCAATATTTTATTTATTAATTGTATTATTTTATTTATTTATTATTGTAATTATACGTATATATATATATATATATAATATATATATATGTAGATCTATTATATATATAATATATATATACATATTATATATGTAACGTCATTCTAAGTGTATTTTAATACTAATATATGTACTTATATTAATATTAAAATACACTATGTATGACGTTAAATATATATAATATGTAGATCCACAGCCAGCTATAGGGGGCCATGTGATCGCTCTTTAAGAGCGATCACATGGCCCCCGGGGGCCTGATTTGCCGTGGGGGGGCTGCCTGGGCTGTCAGGCAGTCCTCCCGAAGCGGAGCGCCGTGTAGGTGAGTATCCCGGGCGCTCCAGGGCTCAAAGCCGTTACGGCATTCCATGCCGCCGCAACGGCTTTAAAGCCCACTAAATGGGGGCGGCGCCTGACTTCCGGTGTGAATGGCGGTGCCTTGCTAGAGCTCCGAGCGATCTGGTCAACACCCACAAATCGGAGGTGCACCCGAGGGAATGGGAGGAGGAAGAAAATCCAAGCAGGGGTCGGCCGTGGCCCCGATCTTCAAAAGCCGCAGGCCGGAGGAGGAACAGAAGGCCGGTGAGCAAAAGGAGTACGACTCCGATTCCACAGCTAGCGACATTAGCCACCATCACAACAACAGCCCCATCACAAGGGAAGACCTCCGAGGTTTACTACAAGACATTAAAGCTAATCTGACTGCAGAATTTACAAAGCACTTAGCGCCCATACGGGCAGGCCTCACTGACCTCGTGCAACGCACTAGCTCCCTTGAAGATAAAATGGCCGCCACCACAGTCAGAACAGACCTCCACGACCAGGCCATAAAAGACCTAAGAGACCAGGTGAAGCAGCTCGAGGATGCCCAGGAAGATCTTAATAACAGATCACGACGTAACAATATCAGAATTAGGGGCATACCCGAGGCGATAGATATGGAGTCCCTCGCGACCACTATCAGGGAGACATTCTGCAGCCTACTTCCAGAGGCTCCCCCTGCCGAGCTACTCCTAGACCGTGCCCATAGGGCCCTGCGAGCTCCCACACCGGGCATGACCCGCCCGCGGGACGTGATAGTAAGGCTACACTATTTCCACATCAAGGAGGCCATAATGAGAGCCGCCAGAAACACTCCTCTCCAAATTGAAGGCCATCCAGTGATGTTTTTCCAAGACTTAGCCCCTAGCACCTTAAGAAAACGCAGAGAACTGCGTCCACTTACATTGGAACTGACACGGAGGAGAATCTGGTACGCTTGGGGGCACCCCTTTAAGCTCACGGTACGTAGAAATAACCAAACGTACACATTGCACGACATCGCAGATGCAGCCAACTTCGCTGAAAGGCTGGGTCTCCCCCACCTCGAGGCCTCCAATGGCGAGAGATCTAACAGGGCCCAGACACCACCGACCCGGAGAGAGGAAGCACCACATCACCGACTTCGCTCACCTGCTGAAGACCTACACCCCAACGATCAGAACTAAACGCCACCGACTAGCAAGAGGACTCCACATAAAGGCCACACCTGACATCCCAACACAGACTGTACATAGTCACTCACCCAGAGACTCCGACATATGAAACCCCAAGACTCACCCGGAGATGATGCGACGAAGATCTTCAACATCACCACAGCTAACCTGACGACTAAGAAGCCGACTCTTCATAACCGCATCATAAGTATTTCTTAATATTGGTAGGGCATGATTGCAAAACACACCACCACCCACCTCCCCACCATAGCTTAAACCATCGGGGCCCCTTAACCCCGATAACTGCCCACGAGACACCTCCACAATTGCTGTGGATATGGGACAGAAGGGAACACAGCACAGGGGAGGAGGAAAAAGAAGGGGGGAAGAAAATAATATATAAAAAAAATAAAAATAAAAATAAATATAATAAAAAAAAAAAAAAAATATATACATATAAAAAAAAAAAAAAAAAACATAAAAAAATGGAAAAAAAAACAAAAAAAAAGAGAATAATGACAACGTTACCCCATCAGAAAATACCACAAGCAATGGACACACCACAACCCCAACATAATAGAAAGCACCCACTGCCACCATACACCATACATCATAATTGGGGACACCAGGGAACTGACCAAAACACAAAAAAAATAAAAATAAATAAAAAATAAAAAAAAAGAGGAACAAAGCCAAACTGGTTCAACAGTGCTCCCCATGAATGCTTAACACCTTGAGTACAGGAGATACAATAAGCCTAGCATTGTAATGATAACCAGCAGTATAAAGCTTGCAAATACTGCACACTTCATAACGAATGGAACACTTAAGGACTAGATTCATACAGAAGTGTCAAGTGATAAGAGATGGGGGGTTTGATGGGAATGTACTGACATTGAGATTGTATTAATATTAGGTGTGCAACCAAAACGTTCTACTAATGTTATGAATATTGTTGATCGAATAGCAGGCGCTGTTATATAACTGATCTTTGTTTATCTTGAACAGGAACGCTTCTGACTAACCAGGGTATACATACCACGATATCCTGCCCAACTATGATGACTAAATTACTAGACGAAACCCGTACTGGGACGCATCACCCTCTGGGGGAGACTTACAACGCTCAACAGACAACTGACTCTGGGTACAGTAAGCACCTCCACCAAACATTCTATGACACCACACTCCTGGGGCCTCTCCCCGTTCCTCCCCGACCGCCCCCGCACCTAGGGGGGGAGGCGGGGGGGGAGGGGGCGATGCCACAGGGTCCAACACATGGCATACACAATACTCGGACCTCGATACATTAGGACATTGCACCGACAAAAATATAGGACCAGAAAGCGACTCTGGCTACCCGCCACCACAGACCACCACACTACCTACTCTTACCCCTACCCTATAAGGAGCGGTCAGGCGCACCACCCCACTACCTGCTGGCAAAGTATAAGACCAGTAGTTTGGCCCCTAGGGCCCTTTTCAATAGAACCTCACACCCCCTACCTCTCACCCTCCCCAACCCACACCCCTCCCCAGAACCCACCACTGAGGCACGGGATCACAGCCCGCAACCGGGCACATCTGCCACCTCGCCCATAACCCGCATAAACTCTACACACTACGTCAAGAAGCAGAACCAGCATAGGATCTAAGCCGTCACGATGCCCCTATCAATAAAATGCGTTTCTATCAACGTCAACGGCCTCAACACACCCATTAAAAGGCACGGCCTACTACGATGGGCACACAGGCAACACATAGACGTACTGCTCCTACAGGAAACGCACTTCACGTCCACGAGATCGTTCCCCCTTACAAACCGTTACTACAAACAAAGCTACATGGCCCACTCAGATACTAAAACTAAAGGGGTGGCAATTCTACTCAAAACCACATGCCCCCTGACGGACGTCGGGTGTGTCATGGATCCACAAGGACGATATGTTACAATAGAAGGAAAAATAGGCGCTACCCCCTATGCCATAAGCTCAGTCTATGCCCCATCTGTTCCTAACAGCACGTTCTGGCAACATTATGCATCGCACCTACAGGCGTATGCAGGCAAACGCTTAATAATAGGAGGAGACTGCAACGCCACACATATCCCGGCCATAGATAGATCAACTCGCGAGACGAACGCCCCGCAACCGTCCAGAAACGACACATATTTCGCACAATTCTTAGCCACACAATCATTAGTCGACATATGGAGGGCACAACATCCGACCACCCGTGATTACACCTTCTACTCACACCCGCACTCCTCATACTCACGTATAGACCATTTTCTCGTATCCCCAAACCTGACAACGCAGATAAGTCACTCGTCCATAGGCACTATCTCACGGTCGGATCACGCCGACATAACTATCACCATCCGCATACCAGACCTAAAACGACCTTGGTCGTGGAGGCTGAACCCACTACTCCTACACGACACCCAAATCAGGCTCTCAATCGCCAAAGCCATAAAAGACTATTTTGACACCAACACTACCTCGGTTGCTTCCCCAATAACACTGTGGGCTGCACACAAACCAGTGATCAGAGGAACCCTCATTAGCTTAGCCTCTGCCTACAAAAAAAGAAAAACGCAACAAATAACGGAGACGCTAACCGAGCTACGAAAACTAGAAATGAGCCACAAACATAACCCACAACCACAAACGCTACGAGACCTAATTGCCACAAGAGATCTCCTCAAAAGACTCACACACACAGACACGACCAAAGCCATGATGTGGCTTAAGCAGAAATACTATGAAACGGGCAATAAAGCAGACACTATGTTAGCCCGGCGACTTAAGAAACGCATAGAATCCAAAAAAATATCATCAATACGCACAAAGACGGGCACAATTAGCAACTTGCCTGATCAGATAGGAGACACGTTCCAACAATATTTGAAATCCCTATATAACCACTCCCCACACCTCAACCAAGAGAACGCAACATATCGGGAACAACTGGACAAATACCTACAACGCACATCATTACCCGCCCTATCCCAGGCCGCCAAACAAACCACAGCAGCTGAGGCAACGGTAGAGGAGGTTGCGACAGCCCTCGGGGCCTGTAAACCCAACAAATGCCCAGGCCCAGACGGATATACTGCCCTCTACTATAAAGAATTCAGCCCCTTACTTCTCAAACATCTATGTGCAGTGTTTAACGCTACCCTGAAAGGAGAGCACCTCCCACCCGACATGACGACAGCGAACATATGCCTACTCCCCAAACCCAATAAAGACCTCACAGAACCGGACCATTACAGACCGATCTCCCTACTCAATGTAGACCTCAAAATTATGAGCAAAATGATGGCTAATAGACTTAACCCGTACCTAGAAAAATTAATACACCCAGATCAGGTGGGTTTTGTCCCCAACAGGCAGGCACTGGATAACACGCGCAGGAACATTGACCTCATCTGGCTGACCCAGCACCGCAAAATCCCCACCACAGTAATATCATTAGATGCCGAAAAGGCATTTGACCGCCTGCTATGGCCCTTCCTGTACCGCACATTAGAACACATGAATTTCCCGAGCTCATTTCTCGCATTCTTGCGGGCAACGTACCACTCCCCGCAGGGAGCCTTACTACTCCCCAACATCTCCCCACCTAGATTTCCGATCCTAAACGGAACGAGACAAGGCTGCCCACTTTCACCCCTCATGTTCGCCGTATCCCTAGAGCCCCTTCTTCAAGCAATCCGTACCAACCCTAACATCGAAGGTGTAAGCATCAGAGGAGACTCATACACAGTATCCGCTTACGCAGATGATATACTCCTCACGCTCACCAACCCAGATCACTCCATAGACCCCATGCTAGCCACCATACACGAATACGCATTAGTAGCAGGATACAAACTGAACATCGCAAAATCGGAAATACTACCGATACAACTGTCGGACTCGCAACTATCCAACCTAAAAAACAAATATCCATTCCGAATATGCCCCTCTAACATAACATACTTGGGAATTCAGCTCCCAGCTGACCTGAATACATTATATGGGAAAAATTACACACCGCTTCTGCGTAAAGCACACACCGACCTCCAAAAATGGGAATCTCTGGGAATATCATGGCTAGGCCGGATCACATCAATAAAAATGAACCTTCTCCCCAGATTGTTGTATCTCTTCCAGGCACTACCCATACCTCTCCGCACGACAGATTTCAAAGCTCTACAAACAGCGGTAGACAAGTTCATTTGGAACGGGCGTAAGCCCCGGGTCCGCAGAACCACGCTATATGTCCCAAAAAAACAAGGAGGCTTGGGGTTACCAAATTTCATACACTATCACGCAGCTGCACAACTGACCCAAATCCAACACTGGCATGCACCTCCGCAAACCAAACGGTGGGTAGACATAGAACACACAATTTTTGGAAGAGATCACCCATCTCTCTACATGTGGGTCCCTAAACCATACAGACCCCTGCCCCCCCCCCCCAACCGCCCCCTCCATCACTCACTCCCTGGACCTATGGGACAAACTACAGACCAAATATGACCTATCCTCTTTCCTCTCCCCAATGACCCCGATCTGGAGGAACAGACTGTTCCCACCAGGACTAACCCCGAAGCACTTCGCTAGCTTCGACCAAAGAGACATGGACAGGCTTAAGCACTTATACCTAAACAATAAGGTGATACAATTCTCGGAAATCAAAGAGGCGGACACGCTGACGACATTCGATCACTTTAGATTCATTCAACTACGCAGCTTTGCCTCAAACCCGATAATTCATCAAGCAGGCACAGCAACGCCCTCCCGATTCGAAAAAGAATGCACACACTGCCCGACCAGACGGGGACAAATCTCAGACCTGTACACATCCATAGCAACTCACCCCACTCAAATCACGCTCCCGTACATAGCAGCCTGGGAGAAAGACCTAGGACCCCCGGGAGACAACACTGACTGGGCTGACATCTGGGACGCTACAGCGTCAATATCTATCTGTGTAACTCACACAGAACAAGCATATAAGATGCTATTCCGCTGGTACCTCACGCCCAAACGCTTAGCAATTATACACAAAACACCCGACACTTGCTGGAAAATGTGCGGCGAACAAGGAACGTTCCTCCACTGCTGGTGGACTTGCCCCAAGATCAAACCCCTGTGGACGCAGGTCACTGCTCTACTGACAAAAATCTTGCACAAACCGTACCCACTAGACCCATGAGCGCTGCTGCTCTCCAGGCCCTTGGAAGACCTAACCAGAGCAGAAAACAAACTTAGTGCCCGTATCGCCCTTGCAACAAGGAGAGCAATAGCGGAACTATGGTCGACCACCCGAATCCCTTCACCAACGATCATCACCAAAAAAATATCAGATCACATACAAATGGACAAACTTACGTCCTTGATCCATGACACACCTCGACGCTTCCACAAAATCTGGGACCCATGGATCGAGGGAGACACCACACTGCCATGGTAACGCTAACATACGCAACAAACGACCCGCCACCTCTGGAATATGGGCCCACCAATACACACGATTAAAATGGCCCACTAACTGTAAGGTCCCCATAGAGCATATCCACCACCTAACCCCACCGGGAACATCGGGCTGGGATCCCGTGCTGTACCTCACCCTACCTATCCACCCAAAGTACCCCCCACCGGGGAGAACTCTCCAAAGACTTACTCCCCACCCAGGACACCATTACCTCACCCCGATACCAGGCTCAGATACTTAGATTCCCCAATATATCATGACACACAAGCCCGAACACACGCAAACCCAAACTACAAAAGACGCTTGTGACTCAGGTCCAGAACTGACCCCATGAAACAACAACACAGACTTTCTACACCATAACTCTTGTCGACCAACTGCATCTTCTCTGGGAATCGCAGAGGGAGACGCGGGAGGAGGGAGGGAGATAATAGAATGACTACTACCGGAACGCAACAAAGACTCCCTAGAAACCACAGAGACGCATCAAGCCATACGGGTGTGCACTGGACAACGATGATATACACCAAGACAGCCAAGGTCCACCCACTATCAATGTTGCTCCCCCTCCCCGCCACACTAACTCTCTCGCTTTCAACACCCCGTTGAGAGACCAAACCCTTCCCAACGATGCATAGTGACAACACATATGACGGACAAGCGGATGACTATACGGGAAAACTATCCAGAATGCTCAGGGGTGAAATATACACCACCAACCCTCCCTGAAACTCCCCACATGTTACCACACCCCCACTTACTTGGGATAATTACAGCAAAATCGAATAGGGCAACCGTACCCCCTCCCCTTTCTAGTTCTGTACCCTTCCCTAACCCTTAGAATCAAAGCAGCAACAAATGTTACATATGTAGTACAAACGTACTGACAAACATCTGATAATGTAACCAATGAAAGACCTTATCTTATAAGTATCTCATGTATATCTGTCAATCACATGGTAATTAAGCTTTTTGACCTTTGTAATAATAATAATAATCTTATTCCCTTGTTTCCTTCTGTACCCCCACCCCAATGACAATGAAAACGTTATAAAATATGACAAAAATAAAGAATTTAAAAAAAAAAAAAAGCCCACTAAATGCGGGACGGCATGGAACGCCGTAACGGCGTTAACGGGTTAAGGACGGAGGCAATTGTACACGTTCTGATCAAAACAAAAGCAAAACAAGACCTGAAATTTGACTGTATATCTGTTCAACCATGATTTACCTAATTTCATATTCAATAAATGCACCCCCACTTATTATATATTATCTTGTGCAGGAGAAACATGGCTTTCATTTCACATCAAATATTCTTGTTTGAAACATAATTTAACATGAATAAAATCTAAAAAAGTGTGAAATGTGTTATTTTTTTTATTCTGTATGGTATAAACTGTGAATAGCATAATACTGTTACCTGTTACCTACAGCAATAAAATACAAATATTTGTATTCAGCAAAGTCTCCCAAGTACGACAGTACCCTCCATGTGCAGGTTTTATGGGGTTTTATAGCAGGTTCCATTTTATTGTTTTTTCACATTGAAATTTGTCAGATTGTTATGTTGCCTTTGAGACCGTATGGTAGCCCAGGAATGAGAATTACCCCATAATGGCATACTATTTGCAAAGGCAGACAACCCAAGGTATTGCAAATGGGGTATGCCCAGTCTTTTTTAGTAGCCATTTAGTCACATATACTGGCATTTATATTTGTTTGTGTGTTAAAAATGCAAAAAAACAGCACACATAGTCCCCCTGGTCTGTGTGAGGCCGCTGTGCTGGGAGGAAGTGAGTACAATGCTCTTTCTCCCAGCTCACCAATGAGCCACGCATTAGAGTGAGAGAGGGGAGGACCAGTGAGAAAGGAAAGCTTGGTGTCTGGACCTGATTCCCATCACACCCAGACCCAGTCAGATGCCACTAGACTCCAGGGAAGAAACACCCCCTGCACCAAAAAGGTATGGAAACAGGGGGTGGCTAAAAATCTGTAAATTGCAATCTATGTGCATATGTCTCTGTGTGTATATCTGTTTGTATGTGTTATCCATGTTTGTATATGTGTGTGTGTATGTATTATCTGTGCGTCTATGTGTTCTGTGTGTGTGGGGGGGGGGCGGGAGGGTGTATGCGTGTGTGTGTGTTATCTGTGTGTGTATGCGTTAATTGTGTGTGTCTATGTGTGTATGTGTCATTTAAAGGAACACTATAGGGTCAGGAACACAAACATGTATTCCTGACTTTATAGTGTTAAAGCCACCATCTAACTCCCTCTGGCCCCCTCTTGCCTCCCTAAATATAGTAAAATCTTACTTGTTTTCAGGTCTACAGCTGCTACCTCTGCCCCTGATCAGCCTGCTTCACTGACATCATCAGAAGTTATTATTGGAGACAATTACAATTCTTTCCCATAGGATTGGCTGAGACTGTCAAGAAGTCAGATCAGGGGCAGAGCCAGCACAAGTCAAACACAGCCCTGGCCAATCAGCATCTCCTCATAGAGATGCATTTAATCAATGCATATCTATGAGGAAAGTTAAGTGTCTCCATGCAGAGGGTGGAGACACTGAATGGCAGTGTTGTACACTGTGCAGCACTGCCCCAGGAAGCACCTCTAGTAGCCATACGAGGAGGGGGTCAGTGGAGTTATCACTAGGCTGTAATGTAAACACTACATTTTCTCTGAAAAGACTGTGTTTACTGAAAAAGTCTAAAGGGAATGATAATATACACCAGAACAAATACAATAAGCTGCAGTTGTTCTGGGGACTATATACCCTGTTCCAAATTATTATGCAAATTATATTTTTCTCATTTACCTAAATAATTGATGTAAATAACAGTCAGAATAATTCTCATGTTATCATTTTATTGAACAAACCTCCTAATGATAACAGTATTTTTTTTAAACATAAAAAACTTCCAATGCACTGTTCTAAATTATTACGCACAGTAAGTTGAAAAACACTTTATAGTTTGTAAAGAACTGAAAATTGTCGTTTGTTGTGTTTGCAGCATTTTTATTGAAATCAAAAGCTATTTCAATCAAACTTATAACAACATTTTAACATAGGACCCCTTTTTGATAGCAGCTTCACAAGTCTTGCATACATTGAACTTGTGAGTTTTTGGACAGTTTCTGCTTGACTTTGTTTGCAAGATGTCAGAATAGCCTCCCAGAGTTGCTGTTTGGATGTAAACTGCCTCCCACCCTCATAGATCTTTTGCTTGAGGATGCTCCAAAGGTTCTCAATAGGATTGAGGTCAGGGGAGGATGGAGGCCACACCATGACTTTCTCTCCTTTTATCCCCATAGCAGCCATTGATGCAGAGGTATTCTTTGCAGCATGAGATGGTGCATTGTCATGCATGAAGATGATTTTGTTACGAAAGCATAGTTTTTCCTTCTGTACCAGGGAAGAAAGTGGTCAGTCAGAAACTCCACATAATTTGCGGAGGTCATCTTTACACCTTCGGGGACCCTAAAAGGGACGACCAGCTCTCTTCCCATGATTCCGGTCCAAAACATGACTCCACCACCGCCTTGCTGACGTTTCAGCCTTGTTGGAACAGGTTGGCCGTCCACCAACCATCTACTACTCCATCCATCTGGACCATCCAGGGTTGCAAGGCAATCATCAGTGAACAGGACTGTTTGAAAATTAGTCTTCATGTATTTTTCTGCCCAATGCAGCCATTTCTGCTTGTGAGCATTGGTTAGTGGTGCCCGAATAGAAGGTTTATGCACAGTTGCAAGACTCTGGAGGACTCTACACCTTGATGTCCGTGGGAGTCCAGAGGCACCAGCAGCTTCAAATATCTGTTTGCTGCTATGTAATGGTATTTTAGCAGCTGCTCTCTTGATCCAATGCATGGATCTGGCAGAAATCTTCCTCAATGTGCCTTTATCTGCACGAACCCGTCTGTGCTCTGAATCAGCCATAAATCTCTTAATAGTGCGATGATCACGCTTACGTTTTCGTGAAATATCTAATGTTTTCATACCTCGTCCAAGGCATTGAACTATTTCACTCTTTTCGGCAGCAGAGAGATCCCTTTTCTTCCCCATATTGCATGAAAATTGTGCTCTGCTTAATAATGTGGAACACCCTCCTTTAGTAGTTTTTCCCTAAATTGGGCTCACCTGGCAATCTAATTATCACAGGTGTCCGAGATTGTTTTCAGTGATCAAAAGAGCCCTGAGACACAATGCTATCCATGAGTTAAACTGAAAAACTAAATATTCAATCTTTGTGACACTTAAATAGAATTTGCATAATAATTTGGAACAGGGTGTAGTGTCCTATTAAGTATATGTGCGCACGTGTGTGTGTGTGTGTGTGTGTGTGTCAGCATGTATTTGTGTGTATATATTAATCAATTTCTGTGTGTTTCTGTGTATGTATCTGTGTATATGAGTCAGTGTGTGTATGTATCTTTGTGTGCATGTGTCAGTCTGTGTGTGTCAATGTTTGTATCTGTGTGTGTCAATGTTTGTATCTGTGTGTGTTTTAGTGGGTGTGTGCAGGGCAGTGTATGTACATATATAACAGCAATCAAACGCCAACTCTACATACAAACACATTAAAACACAAACACTAAGCACAAGTACACTGCTTTCAAATAGCAGCAGTACATACAAATATACAACTGCATTCAAATACCAAGATAACACACAAACACATACATTCAAACACACAAAACATGCTTAGATTTGTCACCAGTTGTTTTTTTCTGTTACTCTAAGAAGTATTTATTCATAAAAAAATGTAATTCGGGGGCGTGGCCTGGACGCGAAGCTAAGCAGACGCAAGTCGAAGCTGCTCCCGCTCCAATTGCTGAACCGGCCGAGAAAAAAGCCATAATTCAACTCCAAAACCCGGCAAATGGGACACCAACAGAATGCCACTGGCAAGGGCTACACGTTGATGCCAAACACCAGGCACCGGCAACAAAACGCCCGGGAAAGCAATCAGAGGCCTACAGGCACGACCGGCGTGGGGAAGGCGGCCGCTCCTCCATTGCTGGCGACGGCTTATAGACAGTACCTGGGTCCGTGTCCCCCCCCCTACGGACCGGCGGGGGTTATCCCGGTCCCGGCTACCCACTACCTGCTGCCAAACGAGGAAGAGGTGACCCGCAGACGACGGCCACTCCGTGTAGCTGCAGACAAGATGGCGGACTCCACATGGTCTCACAACACATGGGACCTAGTGGAGCCGCTGGAGGTCCGCCTGGATAAGCTATTCTCGTCCTTTTGGCAGAAGCTCGAAAGCAAACCGAGACGCATTAATCCGCCACCTGACCCATTACACCCTCCCTGGTCTGCACCAAGCTTCACCGGTCGCAAGACTCATAAGACACCCTCCGACAAGAAACGGAGGAGACGAGAGAAACCCAAAGCACACTTAAGTCAGCTCCACTCAGGGAACGGAGTTCATATCAGGCCCAAAGATGCACCCCCAGGCCCAAAGCTCTACCTACAACGATGGGGGCGCGGCAATGGGGCACGTCCACAATGCCTTCCCAGGCTGAAGACCACATGGAGTCAGACTCCACGGCACCGACCACATCGTCGGAGGCTCACACGCCGCTGGCGGCGGCAGAACATCCGAGCCCCACATGGTGCCCGAAACAGGGAAGACCCGGCCTCTTCGAGCAACCGAGTCTGTGGAACGCAGGTGACGGCCTTCACGGGAGCCTGGGGCTGGCGGACGACAACCACAGGTCCGCGCCAAGTCCCTTCACTATGGAACCTACAAGCTGCCGGGGCCATCTTCCCCACCTCTCAGGCGCGTACGGCGGTTCTGCCCAACAACGGTATAGGCTGATGCAGCCTCACTAACGGACGGCTATACTACCACCACACTTGAATAGGAACTGTCCAGTCATTGACGATGTTACCACTTTCTTTTACCTTAACCTGTTGAACGTAATATTTTGTGAGGCTACCGTAGTTAAGCACAGTCAGTCATAGTTATGCATGTCATGTTATGTGTTTTTCCAGCTCAATAATTTAATCAAAGAAAATGCATAGTTTGCCATATGATAACTTTACCTGCTATCAGGCTGCGTAACAATTCTCATGTAGATACTAGATGATGATCATACAGCTATGTTTTTGCGTTACCCAGCCGCAGGCTGCATACTAATTCCCTGGCGAAGGCTAAACACAGTTGAAAATCCTATTGTATTTCACACATTTTGAGAGCAAATGCTATTTGCATCTGTAGAAGTTTCACCCACTTTGTTAACCCCAGCGATGGCCCAGTTAGCATGATCCTACCTAAAGTATGCATACCCTGAAGCAGCCCTGCGTAGGAGCCAATGTAACATTATGTTCGATCCTTCTACCTACTCTTGCATGTTATGTTCTATATGCGATGACTACTAGCCTGTTCCTTTCCTAATTATGATTTCTCGTTGCAACATATACTAACTAGATCCTATTGCATTGTAAGACATGTTGATAGCTTAGGAAGACAATGGGGTAGCCAAACTAGCATTGTTAAGCAACAATTATTCTTATTCTTACAACCATTATATTAACCAAGCTTGTATTATTGTGTTAAAAAAAAAAAAATGTGGCAGTTTATCTCAGGGGTGTATTGTACATCATCTTGTCGTCATTTACTCATGTTACCCCACAGTGCCCCCTCTTTATATTCTGTACCCCATAACGCATATGCCATAATAAAAGAAAGATTTACAACAACAAAAAAAAATGTAATTCTCTTTATTAACAAATATATGTAATGAATTTATAACTTTGCATGCAGCCCTGATATAAATCTTGTTTTTTTAACGCGGCCCTCGCCTAAGGTAGGACAGCCCTGGCAAATATCGTGCTCCATGCAGTCTCGCTGCTCAATTTAAATTGCCTTTGTTTCTGCAGCCCTAGCCACACGTTTCCTGGCTGTGACACAGACAGCCTCCATGAAAAAATAATTCAGATTGAATCAGATCTTACAGCACAATGTTTTTACTTTAGAAGTTCTTATCTTCTGCTCTGTTAATTGAACGTTAATCACGCATAGTAGGATATTATATGTGCTAGCAGGCTATAAATAGAGCAGGAAATAATAAATGCTGAATTAAACATAATTTGCAATAAAGGAAGTTTAAACGTTAGATCTCTCATTACAGGAAGTGTTTTGGAAAGCTGTGTGAGTCACATGCAGGGAGGTGTGGCTAGGGCTGTATAAACTCCTAAATGGCAGAGAATCAAACAATTAGACTGCAGAGGCATGATCTATGCACCAAAACCACTAAATTAATGTTGTTTTTTTGTTTGTAGTGTAATTTTAACTAATAACTTCCTTTATTAATTGTGTAAGAATGATTTCAGTCAACCAGTTGGAAACTGGTATCTCATTTATCATTTAACAATCAATCATTATTTTATCTTGCTCTATCACAGTATAAAATTCAATATGTTTATTCTGGTAACTGTATGAAATGCATGTAATGTGTTTCCTAAAGGTTTAATTTACATTAATCTTTTACACAGTGTCTTACTGCCACCTTGTGGTTGTATCTTATATTGCATTTTACTTCAAAAGGGACACTACAGTCACCAAAACAACTTTAGCGTAATGAAGGAGTTTTGGTGTATAGATCATGCATCTGTACTCTTACTGCTCAATTGTCTGCCATTTAGGAGTTAAATCACTCAGTTTATGCAGCCATAGTCACAACTCCCTGCATGTGACTTACACAGTCTTCCTAAACACTTCCTGTAAAGAGTCATCTAGTGTTTACACTTCCTGTTTGGCAAATTCTGTTTAATTTAGAGTTTCTTATCTCCTGTCCTATTAATAGCTTGCTGGACCCTTTGGGAGCTTACTGCATGTAATTAAAGTTCAATTTACAGAGCAGGAGATTTAAAATAAGTTACATCTGATGAAAAATGAAACCATATTGTTTTTATGCAGGCTGTATCAGTCAAAGCCAGGGGAGGGAGCATTAACAGAAACAAAAGTGATTTAACTCCTAAATGGTAGAGAATTGAGCAATGAGACTTCCGAGGCATAATCTATACACAAAACCTGCTGCATTAAGCTAAAGTTGCTTTGGTGACTATAGTGTCCCTTTAAACAAAAAATCTGTTAATAGCTAAGGAAAATAGACAGGTTTATTCACTAAACTCTGACTTTTTGTGAATCTGAATGGTAAAAGCTAGACTACAGGGTAAGAATTCAAAGAGAATGCAAAGAAAATTTCATATTTAAGGTCAAAATTGCAGAAAAAGCAGAGTAAGCATGTGGTCAGTTGCCCTTTTGAATAAGTAGGACAGAGGTTACTCTAGCTGGTCTGGAATATAAATAGGTACCCTTTCCCCAAGTAAGGCACAAGGTACATCATCTATATTCCAAAGATTATAGACGACCATTAATTCATTCGATTCGGACAAATTTCGATCAATATTATCGGTCCAGTATTCCCATTCTGTTGAATGGAATGCCGCAGTCGCCACCAAACGTTTCTGTGGTTGAGATAGCTAGATAGGTCCTTAATTTGGTACCCCTATGAACAATTGCCATATTAAAGAGTACTATATTAGAGAGAGAGTTTTGTTTAGTAGATAGCTCCCTATTTTAGAATCTTTACTTCTGGCAATCCCACGTAAGGATACCAAATTAGGGAGCTATCTACTATGCAGCTGTAAGATCAAAATTAAGAAGAGTCATTTTCCTAAATGGATACTATGGGAACTAAAACAACTTAATGCTTAATGATGCAGTTTGGATGTATAGACTGTCACGCCAAGGGTGCATAATTCATTGTTACTACATAATATTGCTATTTAGTCTGATTTGTGTAGTGCATACATGAATTGGCTACTTGGTAGAGGTGGTATGGCCAATTTGATTGTAGAGGATAGATGTCAGAGGGGGTTAATTTAAATTTAGATCAGTGCTAGATCAGTGCTCCTCAACCCTCTCGTCAAGGCACACCTAACAGTCCAGGATTTAGGGATTACCCAGGTGTGTCTAAGGTGTATAGAAAAAGAAAGAAAAAAGTGTTTTTTATTAAACACCTTAGACACACTCGGGTAATCCCTAGATCCTGGACTGTTAGGTGTGCCTTGAGGAGAGAGTTGAGGAGCACTGTGATAGATTTCAGAAGTTTTACAACTCTTTTGAAGCTGTGACTCCAGAGACCCTCTGCAAGGTGTGAAATGTTACACACGAGTTGCCTCTGAGTCTAGTTTTAATGTAATAGATATGGGTGGAAAAATCTACCCTGGATGAGTGGAAAAAATGGTTAATTCAATAGAGTTTTAAAATATAAGAATAAAATAAGAAGAAGTCCTCAACTGGTAAATGAGCTCCCCATTAGAGCTCTGGAATAGTAAAACTTAGTATAAGGGGAATTGACCCTAAACGTACCAGGAGGTCTTCTATCCAAAAGGAGAAACAGCTAATATAGAATAAAAAATGAATTAAATAAACTTATTTTCAATTCATGTATTGAATACAAGCTGAAGCACTTGGATATAACAGGATATAATAATCCCAGCAGCAATGTGTTTATGCGTTCTGCTGGACTAGGATACTGTCTGTTGAACTGAACCTGTGTAATAGCGAACAAACACCTAAATGTGATCTATTAGTTTAGCTGTGTTAGCTACTGCTCAGACATTAAATAGCTTGTCAGAATCTGTAATAATAGAGGTAAGTAGCCCCTAGTGCTTAAGCTTCAAAAACAATCCGTTGTTTTCAGTAAGAAACTTTAAAATTTATTTTCACAACATCATCAGTGGTAAAAAATATCAAAAACGTGGTACATAGTATATTTAGAAAGTGTACATAAAAAAAGTCTATGGGTATAGTTACAGAGTCCTTTTGGGATAGGCAAATTCCAAATGGAGTGGTTCCTCGCTGAGCCTCTGGCCGGTCAAGAGGTAACAGTGGGAAAAAAACCGGGAAGATAGGTTTGAAAATCGTCTCGTGCGTCTCACTCTATGTTGGTCTGCTTTCTCCTGGATCTCTGTACAGTTGCGGCTGGTGCCGAAAATGCCTTACGCGTTTCGTGACTGATGTCACCTCATCAGAGGCTTGTAGTCTTCAGAGAGCAGTGGATGTTCTTATATACCATCCATTTATTGGGATATCTTGTGCAGCTTTGAACTCTCTAGAATCAATTAATCACTTTATCTGTGATCCTTACACTGTTTGGGATAACAGAAAATTAACCTTAATGGATGAGTCAAGGCAAAACAAAGGGGGGAAGCAAAAAATGTTATATACTGCAATACATAAAAACATGCACGTCTAAAATGTGGCAAGTTAATCCATACGTAAATGTATAACTGGGGAACGGTTTATGTTATAAGACCACACCGTTTCAAATCGGAATGTGTCAAATTAGAGCATATAAACTTTCGAGCGTAAATAGTTACACTGGCTCTATGAGGATAATAATTCTCATTCAGGAGTGGAGTCTGCATGCATACATCAACGATACAATTTAATAATCGAGTGAAATTCCTCCAAATTGTAAACGGATGCAGAAAATTTAGGGGAGGAATTTTCCAGTGTGATTTACAAGTTTTGTCAAGGTGCTAACAGAATACTGGATTACTGTTAATTTGTTTATCTAGATAGGATTAATCTTAATCTAGAAGTAGGTGTCTCTGACTACCAGTTTCTCATACTTTGGACTGGAAACATTCATATATGCTATCGTACAGAAACAATGGTGATAAGACATAGCGCTAGATGACAGATCAACACTTAGAGAGGATAAACTATTCTGGGGATAGACTACAGATAACAGGAATATAGTAGATCTAAAATTTAAAAGTCCCGCTGAAATGGATTGCGGTGGAAATACATCAAATCTACTGAATAATTGCAAATGGACATAGAAATGGGAGTAATTCTAGAAATAGAAATAAACATGCAAATAGGTGGAATAACCTCACCCTACAAACACACTGAATGTATCTGTGGAAAAGATAGAAGCAATATATAATAAATAAAATAGATGAAATGATATAATGTAAAGCAATTTTGAAATTGAAAATACAAATCTATATCAATATGGTAAAAATAAATAATAATAAAATAAAAATAAAATTAAAAATAAAAATAAAAATAAAAATAAAAATAAAAATAAAATAAAAATAAAAATAAAAATAAAATTAAAAATAAATAAAAATAAAAATAAAAATAAAAATAAATATAAAAATAAAAATAAAAATAAAAATAAAATTACAATTAAATATGAAAATAAATATAAAAATAAAAATAAAATAAAAATAAAAATAAAAATGAAACTAAAAATGAAAATGAAAATAAACATAAGAATAACGATAAAATGAAAATAAAATAAAAGTGAGAATATACATAAACATAAACATGAAATTAAAAATGGAAATAGAAATGAAATAGGAATAAGAATGAAAATGAAAATAATAAAATAAATTGATGCATAAAAGCAAAATTGGATATAAAATATGGAATGATAGAAATAAATAGAACAGGTTGACATATCAGAAAAAATGAAGTTGAATCGATAAATGGATATAGTCACAAGAGGTGGTCCATCTTGATGACACCCGATAATAGATGACTCATATATCGGTGTGTGACAGGATGAGTCTTGCTTAGAAGAAACATAGCCAAAAAAAGGTCTACATTTGTCTTGTAGAGGTTGCTTATAGAAAAGCATTCAGCTCAAAATCTTTGTTTAGGCCTTTCGGTTCTAGTGTGTCTAAATTAAAAATCCATTTCGCTTCCACTTTGTCCAGTTCTTTTTCTAAGTTGCCTCCTCTCCAGTGGACCTCGACTTTCTCAATTGCTAGGAATTCGAGGCCGATGGGATCACTGTGGTGGTGTTCGCTGAAATGTCTTGATAGGTTATGGTTCTGAAATCCTCTTTTAATATTTCTAATATGTTCATATAGACGGATCTTGAATTTTCTTTTTGTCCTACCTACATACTGTTTGTTGCATGGGCAACTGAGTAGGTAGATGACCCCTATAGAGTCACAGTTTAGCATTGTCTTTATCTTGAACGTCTCTTTTGTGTCTTTATGCTGGAACTCTTTTATATTGTGTCTTATGTCAGTATTGAGTTTGCAGCCTATGCATTTGCCGCAATAAGTGAATCCACATTCTGTATCTTTGCAATTTTTCTTCATGTTCTTGACTGTAGGGGCTAACAACGTCTTGAGATTGGGAGCCTTAGAGTATATTACTCTTGGTTTCTCTCCCAGAATTTTCTCCAGACTCGGATCACCTTTCAAAATGGTCCAATTCTTATTAAAGATCTTTTTGATTTGGGATGCTTGATTGCTGTAATTCGTGATAAATGCAGGTTGTATAAAGGAGTCAGTTGAGTCTTTTTTCTTTGTACTCAGGATCACTTCTCTTGGTAGATCAAGAGCTTGTTGGGATGCTCTGTCAAGTAAATCTGTAGAGTATCCCTTGGCTGCAAATCTCTTTGTCATTTCTTCCATCTGTATCTTGGCTACATTTTTTTCGGAGCAGTTGCGTCTAATTCTCCTGTATTGGTTAAACGGTATATTATCCAGCCATGTCTTCCTGTGGTAGCTGTTAGCCGG
Organism: Pelobates fuscus; assembly: GCF_036172605.1. Classification (NCBI taxonomy): domain Eukaryota; kingdom Metazoa; phylum Chordata; class Amphibia; order Anura; family Pelobatidae; genus Pelobates; species Pelobates fuscus. The sequence goes on from NC_086323.1 coordinate 24,973,540, forward strand.
AATAAAGCTATTGCAGTCGACTGCTTTCTTGAAAGTTTTTGTGTGGATCATATTCTCTTTTATATAGATGTCTAGATCAAGGAACTCGACATGGTCATTGGATTGGTTGAAGGTAAATTTTAGATGATATGGATTATGGTTCAGATATTCCTTGAAAAGATTCAGCGAAGCTAAATCCCCCTTCCATATAAAGATGACGTCATCTATGTATCTTTGCCAGAGGACCAGACTTGCGCCAAACTGGGATGGGGACCAGATGAATTCGTCCTCCCATTTTCCCATAAAGAGGTTGGCATAACTTGGCGCAAATCTGGTCCCCATAGATGTACCTTCGATTTGGAGATAAAACTTATCGTTTGCCCAGAAGAAGTTGTGGCTAAGGATAAACCCCACACATCTAACCAAGAAGTCGATCTGGTCGTTTTGTAATTCAGTGTAGGTCGCCAGGGAATATTGGATGGCCTCGCAGCCTTGTAAATGCTCGATCACAGTGTATAGTGATGTCACATCGGCTGTAACGAGGGTATATCCATCCTGCCATGTGGTCTGCGACAAAATGTTGATGATTTGTGTAGTGTCTCTTAGATATGACTTTAACAAGGTTACTGGCTTTTGAAGAAATTGATCGACATACTCGGAAAGGTTAGACAACCCCCCAGGAAGACCCATAATTTCGGGCATAGGATCTTTGACATCTAACCTTTCCGAGTATGTCGATCAATTTCTTCAAAAGCCAGTAACCTTGTTAAAGTCATATCTAAGAGACACTACACAAATCATCAACATTTTGTCGCAGACCACATGGCAGGATGGATATACCCTCGTTACAGCCGATGTGACATCACTATACACTGTGATCGAGCATTTACAAGGCTGCGAGGCCATCCAATATTCCCTGGCGACCTACACTGAATTACAAAACGACCAGATCGACTTCTTGGTTAGATGTGTGGGGTTTATCCTTAGCCACAACTTCTTCTGGGCAAACGATAAGTTTTATCTCCAAATCGAAGGTACAGCTATGGGGACCAGATTTGCGCCAAGCTATGCCAACCTCTTTATGGGAAAATGGGAGGACGAATTCATCTGGTCCCCATCCCAGTTTGGCGCAAGTCTGGTCCTCTGGCAAAGATACATAGATGACGTCATCTTTATATGGAAGGGGGATTTAGCCTCGCTGAATCTTTTCAAGGAATATCTGAACCATAATCCATATCATCTAAAATTTACCTTCAACCAATCCAATGACCATGTCGAGTTCCTTGATCTAGACATCTATATAAAAGAGAATATGATCCACACAAAAACTTTCAAGAAAGCAGTCGACTGCAATAGCTTTATTCCGGCTAACAGCTACCACAGGAAGACATGGCTGGATAATATACCGTTTAACCAATACAGGAGAATTAGACGCAACTGCTCCGAAAAAAATGTAGCCAAGATACAGATGGAAGAAATGACAAAGAGATTTGCAGCCAAGGGATACTCTACAGATTTACTTGACAGAGCATCCCAACAAGCTCTTGATCTACCAAGAGAAGTGATCCTGAGTACAAAGAAAAAAGACTCAACTGACTCCTTTATACAACCTGCATTTATCACGAATTACAGCAATCAAGCATCCCAAATCAAAAAGATCTTTAATAAGAATTGGACCATTTTGAAAGGTGATCCGAGTCTGGAGAAAATTCTGGGAGAGAAACCAAGAGTAATATACTCTAAGGCTCCCAATCTCAAGATGTTGTTAGCCCCTACAGTCAAGAACATGAAGAAAAATTGCAAAGATACAGAATGTGGATTCACTTATTGCGGCAAATGCATAGGCTGCAAACTCAATACTGACATAAGACACAATATAAAAGAGTTCCAGCATAAAGACACAAAAGAGACGTTCAAGATAAAGACAATGCTAAACTGTGACTCTATAGGGGTCATCTACCTACTCAGTTGCCCATGCAACAAACAGTATGTAGGTAGGACAAAAAGAAAATTCAAGATCCGTCTATATGAACATATTAGGAATATTAAAAGAGGATTTCAGAACCATAACCTATCAAGACATTTCAGCGAACACCACCACAGTGATCCCATCGGCCTCGAATTCCTAGCAATTGAGAAAGTCGAGGTCCACTGGAGAGGAGGCAACTTAGAAAAAGAACTGGACAAAGTGGAAGCGAAATGGATTTTTAATTTAGACACACTAGAACCGAAAGGCCTAAACAAAGATTTTGAGCTGAATGCTTTTCTATAAGCAACCTCTACAAGACAAATGTAGACCTTTTTTTGACTATGTTTCTTCTAAGCAAGACTCATCCTGTCACACACCGATATATGAGTCATCTATTATCGGGTGTCATCAAGATGGACCACCTCTTGTGACTATATCCATTTATCGATTCAACTTCATTTTTTTCTGATATGTCAACCTGTTCTATTTATTTCTATCATTCCATATTTTATATCCAATTTTGCTTTTATGCATCAATTTATTTTATTATTTTCATTTTCATTTTCATTCTTATTCCTATTTCATTTCTATTTCCATTTTTAATTTCATGTTTATGTTTATGTATATTCTCACTTTTATTTTATTTTCATTTTATCGTTATTCTTATGTTTATTTTCATTTTCATTTTCATTTTTAGTTTCATTTTTATTTTTATTTTTATTTTATTTTTATTTTTATATTTATTTTCATATTTAATTGTAATTTTATTTTTATTTTTATTTTTATATTTATTTTTATTTTTATTTTTATTTTTATTTATTTTTAATTTTATTTTTATTTTATTTTTATTTTTATTTTTAATTTTATTTTTATTTTATTATTATTTATTTTTACCATATTGATATAGATTTGTATTTTCAATTTCAAAATTGCTTTACATTATATCATTTCATCTATTTTATTTATTATATATTGCTTCTATCTTTTCCACAGATACATTCAGTGTGTTTGTAGGGTGAGGTTATTCCACCTATTTGCATGTTTATTTCTATTTCTAGAATTACTCCCATTTCTATGTCCATTTGCAATTATTCAGTAGATTTGATGTATTTCCACCGCAATCCATTTCAGCGGGACTTTTAAATTTTAGATCTACTATATTCCTGTTATCTATAGTCTATCCCCAGAATAGTTTATCCTCTCTAAGTGTTGATCTGTCATCTAGCGCTATGTCTTATCACCATTGTTTCTGTACGATAGCATATATGAATGTTTCCAGTCCAAAGTATGAGAAACTGGTAGTCAGAGACACCTACTTCTAGATTAAGATTAATCCTATCTAGATAAACAAATTAACAGTAATCCAGTATTCTGTTAGCACCTTGACAAAACTTGTAAATCACACTGGAAAATTCCTCCCCTAAATTTTCTGCATCCGTTTACAATTTGGAGGAATTTCACTCGATTATTAAATTGTATCGTTGATGTATGCATGCAGACTCCACTCCTGAATGAGAATTATTATCCTCATAGAGCCAGTGTAACTATTTACGCTCGAAAGTTTATATGCTCTAATTTGACACATTCCGATTTGAAACGGTGTGGTCTTATAACATAAACCGTTCCCCAGTTATACATTTACGTATGGATTAACTTGCCACATTTTAGACGTGCATGTTTTTATGTATTGCAGTATATAACATTTTTTGCTTCCCCCCTTTGTTTTGCCTTGACTCATCCATTAAGGTTAATTTTCTGTTATCCCAAACAGTGTAAGGATCACAGATGAAGTGATTAATTGATTCTAGAGAGTTCAAAGCTGCACAAGATATCCCAATAAATGGATGGTATATAAGAACATCCACTGCTCTCTGAAGACTACAAGCCTCTGATGAAGTGACATCAGTCACGAAACGCGTAAGGCATTTTCGGCACCAGCCGCAACTGTACAGAGATCCAGGAGAAAGCAGACCAACATAGAGTGAGACGCACGAGACGATTTTCAAACCTATCTTCCCGGTTTTTTTCCCACTGTTACCTCTTGACCGGCCAGAGGCTCAGCGAGGAACCACTCCATTTGGAATTTGCCTATCCCAAAGGACTCTGTAACTATACCCATAGACTTTTTTTATGTACACTTTGTAAATATACTATGTACCACGTTTTTGATATTTTTTACCACTGATGATGTTGTGAAAATACATTTTAAAGTTTCTTACTGAAAACAACGGATTGTTTTTGAAGCTTAAGCACTAGGGGCTACTTACCTCTATTATTACAGATTCTGACAAGCTATTTAATGTCTGAGCAGTAGCTAACACAGCTAAACTAATAGATCACATTTAGGTGTTTGTTCGCTATTACACAGGTTCAGTTCAACAGACAGTATCCTAGTCCAGCAGAACGCATAAACACATTGCTGCTGGGATTATTATATCCTGTTATATCCAAGTGCTTCAGCTTGTATTCAATACATGAATTGAAAATAAGTTTATTTAATTCATTTTTTATTCTATATTAGCTGTTTCTCCTTTTGGATAGAAGACCTCCTGGTACGTTTAGGGTCAATTCCCCTTATACTTAGTTTTAATGTAAATTAACTAAATAATCTGCCATATACGTATATCCCCTCTAATATAATGGGTACTTCTGATATGCTTAGTGACCCTTAGCAGTTTAAAAAACCATGGTCTTCCAGTGTCATATCCAAAAGAAACATTAAGAATAACCCACAGATGAATAATCGTGCCTCATTTTGTGCATATTTAGAAAGTAAAAGAGAAAACCCTACAAAATGAATGGAAATATGGTTAACACAGCTTAAGCCATTTGGGAGGAATTATAAAGTCCGTTGTATTAGGTCAAAAGAAGTAAGTATGACATATGTTAGGAACTGAGAGATTGCAACAGGTGCAATTTGTATTTCCGTGGCGAGCACAAAAGATGAGATAAAATAAAAAGGATTTATTTGGATTGATGTTTTTCTGAAACACAAGGGGGGGCTCACTAATTGTTCCTATAGGTACACCTTCCCCTCTACCTGTACCCCCTCTGGCCGGCTTGGAAACCTGAGATGTATACAGGAGGTATAAATCGAATTGATAGTAAGCACACTAGACATATTCCTGAGGGCCAAGATCGAATTTCGAGTAAGACGCCATGTTACCTTGCTGGAGACCCTCCGATCAGAAAATACTGTTACTTTACCATCTAAGTGAGTAGTTAGGTTTTCTGTTAAATTCTTCATATTATGTTTAATTGCTATTAGTGTGAATAATGTGTTTGCCATCAGATTTTATATATGCACTGTGACTATTAAATATTCTTTTATTAAGTTCTGCCTTTTTCTAGTAAAGACTCATGTTACCTGATTAGATCAATTTATTAGTATTTTGAAATAACATAGATACTGTGCTAAATTGTATTTAGTGGGTTTTTATTCTAATTTACTTGGGGGACCAAGACATCCCATGTATAAATTGTCTTGGTGGTGGCAGCGTTATCAAATAGTATTATTTATATTATTGTAATTAAGTGTGGGTGGTTATAAGGGGTATTTTTATATTTTTTTTCTGGTCTAGTGCAGACAAATAGTGAATTATAATCATTTCACCTGCAGAACTAAGTCATGCGCACACTTAGAGTAGAGTGTGTTTGTGACATACACCAAGCCTGTGCTGTCTCACTGCTAAATGATCTGCCATTTAGGAGTCAAATCTCGTTTGTTTCTGTCCATGCAGTCCTAACCAGGGCAAAAGGGGGTTGTGACAAAACGCTGTATTTTATTATCCCAGTTAATTCCCCTGTGTTCATTAGGGAACAGTACCTCGGCCATAGAGTAGATTCTGGACATCAGCGACCAGAACCCGCCATGGTAGAGGCTATTGCCAATTGACCCCAACCCCGTAACAAGACACAGGTACAAGCATTTCTAGGGACTGCATGTTACTACCGCAAGTTTGTCCCTGACTATAGTGCCCTCGTCAAGCCACTCACTGACCTGACAAAGTCCCTTCCCAGACAGCTAGTGTGGTCCCTGGAGTGAGAGGCCACCTTCCAGAGTTTGAGAACAGAGATAAGTGAGGCACCTGTGTTGGTCGCCCCAAATCATACTAAGAAATTTCTTGTCCACACAGATGCCTCCATATTTGGACTGGGAGCCGTGCGAAGCCAAGTGGGGGATGAGGGAATGGAGCATCCAGTGGCATATCTCAGCTGAATACTGTTACCCAGAGAAGTCAGCTATTCCACCGTGGAGAAAGAATGCCTGGCTCTTGTATGGGCATTAAAGAAATTACAACCCTATCTCTATGGTCATCCCTTCACTTTAATGATCACAATCCCCTCATCTGGCAGAACCGCGTTGTGGGGGATAACCCCCACCTTCTGCGCTGACAAGACAGGGGAGTGCTATTCAGTAGGATTGTTCACACAAACTAGGCAAACAATCGCTACCTATGAGCCAGGGAAACCAGTTGACATTTTATCAGTTTCTGAACTCCTGAAAGTGACCGACCGCTAGCACTATATCTCTGGAACTAATTTGGGCAGACGGCAAATTGGTCAAAACGTAACCCCCGGTGGCGATTTGGCTGTGTTCGTGGGATCTGAGCGCTATTTGGATATTTTGAGCGCTGAGATTCGGGCTATGCAGGGATATAATGCTTGTGGGGGTTAAGATATGTTATGTGTATTTTTAGTATTTTATGTTTTATACTTTGTAACTCTAGTGCCTGGGAGATAATTACGAATCTGCATTTTGGGAGTATACGAACGAACGGAGTATACGAAATCCGATGAGTTCGTTACAGGTGGACAGTGTGCGCTTTGCAAGAAGGAAGCCAATAATCCTGAAAAAAATATTGTTATTTTTAGAACTACAGGTCCTCTTTAAGGGTACCAAATTTGGGAGCTATACCCTAAACACAACAGCTCCATAATTTGGTACCATTAAAGGCAACATTTAGTTCTGAAAATAACTGCATAAGGGAATCTATTTAATGAATTGACAAAAATGAACTAATGGACAAGACATGCATGGAATATTTTTTGTAATTGCATCATTAGTTCATTCTTCAATTGTGCCATTTGGAATTCGAATGAAAGGCCAAATAAGCCAATTTTCTTTGAATTGATATTCTACCTAAACAAATGCCCAAGTTTACAAAATATAGATAGCGATAATGTCTACTTTAGACCACTAGGTGTCAGTATGATACAGCTGGAGAATTGAGGACTACTTGCTTTTGCATGTTCAAAGGCGTACTGCCTTTGATTGAAGTTCGTAATTAAATCATAGAAGCTGATGGGCATTTTCTCCTGAGCTAGAACATCAGGTGTCAGTACAGTAAGAATGTACATATGTAGTTTTGACAGTTACATACTTTTCTCCAAAAGTAAAAAGGATTTTTTTTTTTTTTTAATGTCAATTAATTTTCTACAAATAAATGAATGAATCCCAGTTTGTGTTCGTAAACATCCCCTCAGTACAGCACTGACACACAGCATCTGTTGGTAGGTGTAAAAAAATCAGGATTGTTTTACAGATTGCGCAGACAAATAGTAATCAAAGGTTAAAAATAATTCAATTAAAGAAACTGTGGCTCACTGGGGCCAGAATCTACACTCACTCCCACATCTCAGCCAATCACAGTGCGATATACAAAGATGATTTGGTCCAATTACTTAAAATGTGTAATATACCTCTAATACATCCAAACTAAAGATTGTAAAGCAAAGGAAATGAGCAGCAAGTATATTTAAGCACTAAATTTGTAAACTGTAAAAGCACGCGTAGTTTCCAATAAATATTTGTGAAATGTGTTAAGTCGGGTATATCCCAAACTGATGGTGAAATGGCAACCACGTTGTGGTTGATATCAGTGGATGGCATGGCTATGTTGTGGTTGATATCAGTGGATGTGAGTGGCATGGCTAGGTTGTGGTTGATATCAGTGGATGTGAGTGGCATGGCTAGGTTGTGGTTGATATCAGTGGATGTGAGTGGCATGGCTACGTTGTGGTTGATATCAGTGGATGGCATGGCTACGTTGTGGTTGATATCAGTGGATGTGAGTGGCATGGCTAGGTTGTAGTTGATATCAGTGGATGGAATGGCTAGGTTGTGGTTGATATCAGTGGATGGGATGGCTAGGTTGTGGTTGATATCAGTGGATGTGAGTGACATGGCTACGTTGTGGTTGATATCAGTGGATGGCATGGCTACGTTGTGGTTGATATCAGTGGATTTGAGTGGCATGACTACGTTGTGGTTGATATCAGTGGATGGCATGGCTAGGTTGTGGTTGATATCAGTGGATGTGAGTGGCATGGCTACGTTGTGGTTGATATCAGTGGATGGCATGGCTAGGTTGTGGTTGATATCAGTGGATGGGATGGCTAGGTTGTGGTTGATATCAGTGGATGTGAGTGGCATGGCTAGGTTGTGGTTGATATCAGTGGATGGCATGGCTACGTTGTGGTTGATATCAGTGGATGTGAGTGGCATGGCTACGTTGTGGTTGATATCAGTGGATGTGAGTGGCATGGCTAGGTTGTGGTTGATATCAGTGGATGGCATGGCTACGTTGTGGTTGATATCAGTGGATGGCATGGCTAGGTTGTGGTTGATATCAGTGGATGTGAGTGGCATGGCTAGGTTGTGGTTGATATCAGTGGATGTGAGTGGCATGGCTACGTTGTGGTTGATATCAGTGGATGGCATGGCTACGTTGTGGTTGATATCAGTGGATGTGAGTGGCATGGCTAGGTTGTAGTTGATATCAGTGGATGGAATGGCTAGGTTGTGGTTGATATCAGTGGATGGGATGGCTAGGTTGTGGTTGATATCAGTGGATGTGAGTGACATGGCTACGTTGTGGTTGATATCAGTGGATGGCATGGCTACGTTGTGGTTGATATCAGTGGATTTGAGTGGCATGACTACGTTGTGGTTGATATCAGTGGATGGCATGGCTAGGTTGTGGTTGATATCAGTGGATGTGAGTGGCATGGCTACGTTGTGGTTGATATCAGTGGATGGCATGGCTAGGTTGTGGTTGATATCAGTGGATGGGATGGCTAGGTTGTGGTTGATATCAGTGGATGTGAGTGGCATGGCTAGGTTGTGGTTGATATCAGTGGATGGCATGGCTACGTTGTGGTTGATATCAGTGGATGTGAGTGGCATGGCTACGTTGTGGTTGATATCAGTGGATGTGAGTGGCATGGCTAGGTTGTGGTTGATATCAGTGGATGGCATGGCTACGTTGTGGTTGATATCAGTGGATGGCATGGCTAGGTTGTGGTTGATATCAGTGGATGTGAGTGGCATGGCTAGGTTGTGGTTGATATCAGTGGATGTGAGTGGCATGGCTACGTTGTGGTTGATATCAGTGGATGGCATGGCTACGTTGTGGTTGATATCAGTGGATGTGAGTGGCATGGCTAGGTTGTAGTTGATATCAGTGGATGGAATGGCTAGGTTGTGGTTGATATCAGTGGATGGGATGGCTAGGTTGTGGTTGATATCAGTGGATGTGAGTGACATGGCTACGTTGTGGTTGATATCAGTGGATTTGAGTGGCATGACTACGTTGTGGTTGATATCAGTGGATGGCATGGCTAGGTTGTGGTTGATATCAGTGGATGTGAGTGGCATGGCTACGTTGTGGTTGATATCAGTGGATGGCATGGCTAGGTTGTGGTTGATATCAGTGGATGGGATGGCTAGGTTGTGGTTGATATCAGTGGATGTGAGTGGCATGGCTAGGTTGTGGTTGATATCAGTGGATGGCATGGCTACGTTGTGGTTGATATCAGTGGATGTGAGTGGCATGGCTACGTTGTGGTTGATATCAGTGGATGTGAGTGGCATGGCTAGGTTGTGGTTGATATCAGTGGATGGCATGGCTACGTTGTGGTTGATATCAGTGGATGTGAGTGGCATGGCTACGTTGTGGTTGATATCAGTGGATGTGAGTGGCGTGCAGCCATTAAAAACAGAAGTCCACCACAAAATACTGTCTATATTTTAGCAACAAATATCTACCTATATCTACCTGCCTATACCAATCTAGTTGATGGTATTAACAAAGATTAACAACAACTTTGTTGTGGTTTTTTTTTTACCAACAAGAATGGAAAAGAGCCTAGTATATGTAAGTTAAAGGGACACTATAGACACACATCTCAGTGAAGTAGCAAACATTGCCTTTCTCCAGAAATAGCTGGTGAGATAGCTCACTTAGTAAATTCCCTGACTACAGAGTCTGTTCAAACCACAAGGTCACAAGCTTAAATCCTGGCAGTGTCAACTCAGCCCTTCATCCTACCAATGTCAATAAATAAGTACCATCAATTGGGTAATAGTAATATCTATTTTAATTCAGTTCCTTCCAAAAGCATGTGCTGATAATCACTTTGAGTCCCACTGGAAGAAAGGTGCTATATAAATAATAGTTATTATTAACCCCTTAAGGACACATGACATGTGTGACATGTTATGATTCCCTTTTATTCCAGAAGTTTGGTCCTTAAGGGGTTAAAGAGTAGATTTCAATTGAAATTGACACTTATATGAATTAACCTACCCCCCACCCTTCAAGCAAACAACAGGTCATAGTTTGGTTAGCTCAGTGGAGCTTAACTCAAGAGGCAGCAATTGCCCAGAGCACCTGCCTTGCAAAGAGTCCATTAAGCTGCATTGGGAAGTCTGTGATTGGACAGCCACAGAAAGTCGGGTTGCTCTAGAAGGGGCGGGCTTGCAAAGTCCTCAGACAAGAGAACTACACTTTGTGCAAGCTGTTTTTAGATATACGCCCAATGAGCCAATGGAAAAAAATGCATAATTAAATGCACGCAGATTTTTATTTAGGGTATGTCTACAATACAGGGCTTTTTATTTATTTTGTATTTGGGCAGTGGAGTGTCCCTATACATCTACTTATCAACTACTGTTAGGTGTTCCTTCCCCTCCCACCTAAGGTATGGTGGAATGTCGGGAACCCCTTGACATAGAAACATAGAATGTGACGGCAGATAAGAACCATTCGGCCCATCTAGTCTGCCCAATTTTCTAAATACTTTCATTAGTCCCTGGTCTTATCTTATAGTTATGATAGCCTAATGTCTATCCCACGCATGCTTAAACTCCCTCAATGCATTAATCTCTACCACTTCAGCTGGAAGGCTATTCCATGCATCCACTACCCATTCAGTAAATTAATACTTCCTAATATCATTTTTAAACCTTTGCCCCTCAAATTATCATAAACTTTGACATAACTTCAACTCAGGAAGAGCAACAATGCCAAAAGAATGGGGGACAATGAGAAGATAGACCAGACGATGGTTGGTAATGGGGGGTACTAGTGTTAAGTACATAGCATGTAACTATGTTATCATGTTTTTGTTGTATTCCAGTCATTGCGGATTATTATAAAGCATTTCATTTAAAAAGATAAGAAAGGCAGTGGACTGTGATGTGACACTGTGCTGGTTTGACCTAAAATTGGGCAATTTGTTAGTAGTTTCCCCCAGGCCCACCCTCCCCAGGAGGAGAACCTTTTACAAATTTCTGATCAATCTGAATATGTCTGTGGCTTGTTTACATTTTGGTAATATTGGGTATGTAGGAGGTATGTGTAAAAGTGTTGCTAACGGAAAAGTTGGGCAAAGTTATAAAAGTAGAGCAATCACCATGGGAACTAATAGAATGTGTAGGAACTATCCACTGGTTTCCACGGCGACTGCCCAATATTTAAAACGTTTTAACTTTTTCTCCCTTTACTGTTAGGAGCACATTTTTTTAAAAATCCCATGTTTCTTATAATTGTATGAGTTACTTATGAAATAAATATATATTACTGTCTTTTTCCCAAATGTACAGCGCTGTGGAATATGTTGGCACTTTATAAATGCCGGTAATAAATCAAAATAACTATATGCGTGGGGTCTAAACCGCAGATTTGATTTGACAAAGTGATATCGAAAACAAATGTATCCAATCCTGGTTCCATTTTCTTCCACTGTTTTAAATTAACTAACGAAATTAGAAGCTTTTAACTAAATCATAAATTGTGGGGAATTGACACGGAAATTTAAACATTTTAGGCTAAAACTGGGAAAATATTCTGAGAATTTTCTAGCTTACAGGAAGGAAAACGTCTTTGCCAATTCTCCACAAATTATTCCATCCCAATTATTATTATTGTCGTTTTCGTTTTAGTGTCCTTTGAACAGAAGTGATACTTTAAGTTGATATTTTGAATGATTTGTAGCTTCAATACGAGCAATTTAACAAGTTACTACTCGCATTAACGCATGGAGTCCATTTATCTATTTTTTTATTTTTTTTATTTAAAAAAAATACGCAAAAATGTAGGATCAATAAATATGATATAGTTTGGGCAATAATAAACCCCTTTCTTGTGTTTGAGATGTGCCATCATTAGATATTTTTGCCCTTTAAATCCAGGACCGCCCCTGGCATGATGTTAATGAGAGATCAGAAGGTTTTAAGAAAACATTGTCTCCCACAGAACTCTTCCAATAGAGACAATATGTACTGCTTAGCCGCCCAGGACCTGACAAATTTAATGAGAGTGAATAGTTCGAATCATTAGATTCCTCCCCACCCCCACAGTAGAGATCTTGCCCAAACCGCTGTACTACTAGGTTATATAACACCACATATTACTAAACAGAAATAACAATATAGGGGTTTTCTAGGGAAAGGATGAGGGTGGTATACTTTCACTTTTATTATGAAAAATGGGTGAAAATGTATCTACTATATCAATTATATATCTCCACCTAAGAAAACTCCAGAGAAACATTGCTCGATGGCATTTATCGCACAGTTTGCTATTATGTGAAAACGTAAAGGAAAAAAAATACGTTTGCTTGTGAGAGAGAGAAATGATGTCATTTATACTTCTCAGAATTTATATAGCACCAACATATACCGTAGCGCTTTACAATGATAGGCATATCTTTCACCAAGTATTAGAATGTTTGCTTCTTTAAATCGCTCAATTATTTTAGCACCAACAAACGAGAGGATGTTATGGACAGTATTTTGCAGAGCTCGGTTAGCATGTTTTTTTCTTACAAACCAAAAAAAAAAATACAAATTAAAAAGGTTGAACGTAATGGTTTAATTCTAGGAAACTAGAGATTGAGGAGATTTGTAAATGTTTAATTTAGGCTAAACTAACCTAATTCTGAAAATTCTCCAACCGAATCCAATATCTGCAGTGTCCGGGTCAGTCGTCCAGAATGTCTGACAGTGATTCACAAAAGTGAGAATTCAAAGCGAATTTTAGATTTAAGGTTAAAATTGCTGAACTTGAATAATTCTCTAAGTCCGCTCTGTTTTCCATTCAGCTACTCTGACCTTAAATGTAATATTTTGCAACTGCTAATTTGGTTTAATTTTATTATGTAGTATTTATCCACTCATAATAACAAGTGTAACAAATTGAAAACATCATTTAATTTAGGCCCAAAAAAGCTGCATATGAAAATATATCCAATTCAGCTGTTTTTCCAGCCTCAATTTTGCAATTCTATTTTCAGTTCATTGTTGAGTTTATTTATGATCCGATGTGAAACCAGGCATACATGGAGTTTACATTAACAGCATGTATTTAAAATGTTTTTTTTTTCATTATTTATGTATTTATTTATTATTTGTTTGTTTGTTTGAATATTTGGGGGAAAAAAACGAAATAAAACATGACATGGAGGGAGGGATAGTAGGGGAAGGAAGGTTAGGGACTAAGAAAGGTAGGAACGGTTGGAGGAATAAGGGAGGGTGCAGAAGGTAGGTGGAGAAAGAGGGATAAGGTAATGACAGAGGTAGAGAGCGTTGGAGGAAGAAGTGATAGACTTTAAGCTCTTTTGAGCAGGGTCCTCTTCAACCTATCGTTCCTGTAGGTTTTTTTTTGTAATTGTCCTATTTATAGTTAAATTCCTCCTCCCCTCCCCTCTTATAATATTGTAAAGCGCTACAGAATTCCCAGATTTTACTATTTACATGACGTAAAGTCATGATTTTATTAAAGACACGGAGGTGAGTATTATGCATAACTCTTTCTTTATTTCCTCAGCAGCAAAGATAGAGGAATATAAATATTATTAAAATGAAAGAAAAAACTGTATAGGCACACAGGCAACCAATCACATAACAGAGGAAGTAACTATATAAGTCCTGTGTCTCCCACAATCCCCCTCTTTCTTGCGAAACCGAAGACCAGGTAAGATGAACGATATCCCACGAGACCAGAACAGGAAAACGGGAACAATGCGATAACTTCAAGCTTAAAAAGACAGAAAAATATGGTAATTTCCAAACTCGAAACTGCAGACTTACCAAGTACAACCGTCGGGAGTCATAGATAAAAACGGAACTCTGAAAAATAGAAAAATATAATTAATATAATTAATATAAAACTGCATAAAGCCATACTTAATGACATAAAGACAGACCAAATTGCAACATACCTGAAGAGTCCAACAGCATCTCACATCTAAATCCCACACCGGGAGGGTGGGAGGGAATAATACTCGCCTCCGTGTCTTTAATAAAATCATGACTTTACGTCATGTAAATAGTAAAATCTGGGAATTTTATTAAAGACCCGGAGGCTCATATTATGCAAGTTTAAAGCTGCGCTATCACCCGAGATGCAATGTGTTCAATTGGTCTGAAATAGAAGTCACGAAAGGTCGATTCTCGAGACCAATCCGCCGCTCGCATAATGTCCTCCAGACGACATCCGACTGTAGATGCTTTCGAGGCCATAGCACCACGCACAGAATGAGGTGTAAATACAGAGGTGTCTACTTCCGCTGAAGATAAAAGCCAACGCACCCAACGTGCCAGGGTTGGTGTTGAAACAGGCCGGTGAGGCGCTTTAAAGGAGATGAACAAGGCATGCAGATCGGATGAACGAAGGGATCGTGTAGCGTCCAGGAAAGCTTTAAGGCAGTCCACTGGACAGAGCGCCGGACACCCTGAGAATCTTGGGTACGTGAACAACTTGGATGCAGACTTAGTCCTCCTGGAAATGTTGAAAGTAACACCTTCAGGAGTGAAGACAATGGCGTCCCAATCTAGGGCCCTGACGTCGGAGACCCTCTTACATGAAATCAAACAGAGTAACATCACTAGTTTGAATGACAATTGCTTGAGAGTCAGTTCCTGGTTAGGGTACCACGATGATAGGAACTGCAACATCACGTTGACGTCCCAAAAGGCGAATACCCTTGAGAAGGCGACATACGAAAGGATGCCTGCCGACAGGTGCACCGTCCAAACCCTTATGACCGGCCGAAATAGCCGAGCGGGAAAGGTTGATCATGCGCTATACCTTGCCCGAGTCAAACAGGAACATGAGGAACTCCAGGATCAAATGGAGAGGGGCAGATACGGCATCCATTGCCCGTTCCATGCACCAACCAGACCACGACTTCCATGAAGTTCGATAAGCTGCTTGTGTACCCGGAGCCCAGGCGTTATCGAGGAGCAGGAGAGTTGTCCGTGGAACGTCTGGGACAACCCAGGGTCCCCTGAAAGGAACCACGCTACCAGGGGCAACTGATGCTGCAACACCAGCCCGTGTGAGTTCCCATCCGGATCCAGAAGGAGGTCCTGGAAGACCGGTATCAATCGAGGGTAGTCTATCGACAATTCCATCAAGCGAGGGAACCACGGTCGGGATCTCCATGTAGGAGTGACTACAGCCAGACAGCATCCATCGCTACCGCTTCCGGGTCCGGCCTCCAACTGTAGAACTCAGGCAGTTGAGTGTTCAGTCGGGATGCGAACCATCTTGAACCTTCCCCACAACTTGTCCAGGCTTTGGAACACCGAAGCGTGTAAGTGCCAATCCCCAGAGTCTCTTAAGTGTCTGGAATTCCAATCCACTCCCGAATTGTCCAGACCCGGGATGTGTTCCGCCGTCACCGAGACGTTGTTGTAGAGGCAGAACTGCCAGAAATCTTTTGCCAAAATCGCCAACATCTTGGATTTGGCTCCCTCTAGGTGATTTATGTAGCGGACAGCCGACACGTTGTCCATCTTGAGAAGAACGCAGCAATTTGCCCATCCTGGGGTAAGGCTGCGGATCGCGAAGGCCCCTGCCAGGAGTTCCAAGCAGTTGATGTGTAACGACTTCTCCATGTCGGACCATCTGCCTCCTGTGGAAACGTCGCCACAATGAGCACCCAAGCCGTGTAAGCTGGCATCGGACTCTATCACCAGGTCCGGGAAGGAACCAAAAATGGCTCTCCCATTCCACGCCTCCACGTGCGCCAACAACCACACCAACTCGTCCCTGGATTCCACGTCCAAGCGTATCCAGGATTCGTAGGAGTGACCCGATCGGAGGAGTGACCCTTGAGCCGTTGGAGGGCTCGGTAATGTAGCGGGCCCGGGAATATCGCCTGAATGGAGGCTGCAAGAAGTCCAATAATTCTCGCCAACTGTCTGATGGACAAGTCCGAAACTCGAAGAGCTCGCCGAATTTCCTTCTGGATGGCCTTTATCGTGGATTCCGGCAGGTATAGGAATTGCTGGACGGAATCCACTTGGAAGTCCAGAAACTCTATTGACTGGGCAGGGGTCAGGACCAACTTGTCCCAGTTGATCAGAAAACCCAAATTTGTAAAAGGTTGATCGTCCATTCCAAATGTAACAGGAGATCCTCTTTCGATTGGGACAAGATCAAAATGTCGTCCAGGTAAATAATTAGGCGAACCCCCCGGGTATGGAGGAACGCTATCACAGGCTTCATGAGCTTGGTGAAGCACCAAGGAGCTGAGGAGAGGCCGAATGGCAGGCAGGTAAAGAACCAACGCCGCCCGTGCCATGTGAAGTGAAGGTAGTCCCTGTATTCCGACGCGATGGGGACTGTAAAGTATGCGTCCTTCAGATCCAACTTGGCCAACCAGTCTGACTGACGCAGAAGGTCTCTGAGGCAGTGTATACCCTCCATCTGGAAGTGTTGGTAACGGAGGAATGCGTTGAGAGGGCGGAGATTTATCACAGGGCGGACCCCGCCCCCTTTCTTTGGCACCAGGAACAAATTGCTCGTAAAGACTTGGGTGGTGAACGGCAATTCCTCTATGGCGCCCTTGGACAACATTTCCACGACTTCCGCGGAAATCATCTCGTCTTGATCTGGCGGGAGAGACAACTCTCTGGGGGGATAAAACTGGACAGGCATGGAAAAAAACTCCAGGCGATATCCCCTTACGCATTGCAGTACCCAAGCATCTGAGGTGATATCTGACCACCCTTGGTAGAACAAGGCTAGCCTCCCCGCTACCCGTACATGAGCGAGAGGGGAATAAAGGGTACTCACCGTAAGGACGTCTGCTGGAAGCGCCACCACGGGGGTATCTGGAGCCCCAAGCTCTTCCCCTGGCTGGAAAGAAGGGAGGAGTCCTCGGATATTGAAATCCCCGGGAGGGAAAGAAGGAACCTCTGGTTGCATGGAACGCGTCTCGGAAACCACGGCCGGGTGGACGGTTCCTGCTACGCCCGGCCCCTCTGAAAACCTTGGTCGCGAACACGCGTTTCATGTTCGCCTGCGCCTTATCAATTGCCGTAAAGGTCTTGACATAAGAACCCATGTCCTTAACGAAGGAGGTGCCGAATAGCAAGCCCTCATCAGCCGGATCAGGCTCTGCCACAGTCATAGTGGCCAATTTAGGGTCGATCTTTAGGAGGATCGCTTTACGCCTCTCTGAAGACATAGCCGTATTAGCGTTCCCCAGCAAACAGATAGCCCGTTGGACCCATCCAATGGCTACGTCCACATCCAAAACTGAGCCCCCAGTTCTCAAGAAGCTCGTATAGCTTCGCTAGGGGGCCTAGAGTATCCAGGATCTTGTCCTGGCATCCCTTCAGGGAGTGGTCAAGACCCTTCTTGGGTTTCCAGCCCGACTTATTCAGGAACTGGGCAATCTGGGGGTCAATGTCTGGGGTCTTACAGGCTGCGCCCGGGAGGGAAGGCCTTGGGCACTCGGCGCGCAATTTATTGCGGCCTTCTTTAGAAAGGGGCGTGCGAATACGTTTAGCTATATACTCGGCGATATGATCTGGAGGGATCCATTCAGCGGACTGGGGGTGACGTAGGTCGTCCGGGTCGAACAGGGAGTTACCCTGTGGGTCAAAAAGCATTTTGTTATCCCCAGAGGGGCCCAATACTTGACCCCGTTGGCAGAGGACCCCGAGGGGGTTACGCCCGTAAGGGGCAGATCCTCGCCAGATTCACCCTCGTCAAAGGAGTCGTACTCCATAATGTCGGATTCATCCTCCACACTCCGGTCGGTATCCGACCCATCATCCAGGGCTCTAGCCCGTTTCCACAATCTAGCCTTTTTAGCCCAGCCAGGGGCTCTTTTGCGCGTGGGATGCGCGCTATCTGTGACCTCCTCCAGCGTGTCAGTCATAGCAGGCAACACCTGCATCGAGGAGTGGGAGACGACATGTCTAGATTTGGCCTTTGCCTTACGGGCTTCAGGCACAGTCTGGGCAGGGGAAGGGGACCCCACACCCAGGGGGGCAGGGGTGGCCATTGAAGGCAAAACCATAGAATGTAGGGACTGTGAAAAGGAGGAGGAAACAGCCCCCATGGCTGAGGCAATAGCCTTCTGCAGGGAAGAAGCCATAGTGGCCTCTAGCAGGGCCTGAAACTCTTGGGAGGCCATAGCATCCTCAGCATTATCCATGTGAAAATCCCCAGAGGGACCTGCAGGCCCATCCTCCCTATCCTGCATACTGGGCAACAACAACAATGAAGGAGTACTGAGAATAAATTAAATGGAGCTACTATAATGAAGAAGGGTTGAGTAACCCACAGTAGAACAGTGTATAGCAAAAAAAGGACCTGACCGTTAGTGTACCCAGGGGACCCAGAGAAAAACGAGGCGGCCGACCGCACGGCTGCACAGCAAGCAGCACAAGGACCGCCCAAAATGGCCGCCGCACGTGTAGGAGTGCGCTCGCGGCCGGGCACCCGGCGGGGGAAGGGGCGCGTGCACCCTCCCCGCGCGGGCAGCACGCGAGTGTGCGAGCGGGGAGAGAGGAGTGCACGCAGCCGCGGCCGTGGTAGCAGAAACGGCCGCAGCAGTGAGGCACCGCCGGGTCCCGCGCGGTAAGCACGGGGGAGCAGGGGAGGGCAGAAAAGTAACCCCCCGGTCGAGGGAGAAACCCCCAGGGATCCCTTAAGCACAATAACGATATAGGTCAAATACAACAGAGAATAAATGCACAAATAAGGCAAATAAGAACAATAACAAATAAATGTATACACAATAAATGTGCAAACAGAATATCAGAATTAAGAGAGAACAAGAACAAAACACTTATCTGTCTGAGGAGGCAGCAAAGAAAGAGGGGGATTGTGGGAGACACAGGACTTATATAGTTACTTCCTCTGTTATGTGATTGGTTGCCTGTGTGCCTATGCAGTTTTTTCTTTCATTTTGATAATATTTATATTCCTCTATATTTGCTGCTGAGGAAATAAAGAAAGAGTTATGCATAATATGAGCCTCCGTGTCTTTAATAAAATCTGTTGACGCTATATAAATGACAATAATAATAATAATAATAATATTAATAGGGGGAGGAATGAAGGTTGGGGAAAAAGAGAGTGAAGATAATGGTATAGGTGGGGTAGGGGAATTAAGTAAGGTTGACGGAGGAAGAGAGGTAGGGTACGAAGGAGGGGAAGGGGAAGGGACAGAAAGGAAGGTGGGGCTATGGGGGGCAAAGTTTAAAAGAAAGTTATTATCAATATAAATATTATTATTATTAAATGTATTAAGATTATTGGAATTTATGTAATGCCGACTTATTCCGCAGAACTTTACAATTAATATTGTTTTTGTATGTTATTGTACCCTATTGTAACAATGCAATGTTTTGTGGACCCAGGACATACTTGAAAAGGAGATAAATCTCTCTTACTAGTAAAATATTGTATAAATAAATCAATCCATTAATAAATAAATATTGTTAGTGGGAGATTTAACAATAAATTAAACTATTACATATTTTGACTTGTGAAACGGCTTACAATCCAGACTTATAAGGTGTAATGGATGGGAGAGTGAGGAAACAACATTGAAATAAAGATGGCAAAAAAGATAAGGGGGTCCAAGGTAATAAAGTGTTAACGTACCAAGAGTCCCAAATATTCTGGAGAGATTTCCAGGTGTGGAAGAACTTGGTTTTAAAAAGCAATTATAATTATATTTGTTTATTCAATGTGTTTTACTCGCCATTGTAGATCACATATAATTAGATTATAATTATAATAATAAAACCATATAAAATGAATAAAAGCAGACATCTTACATAGTGACATGACAATCTAGGCTGAAAAAGGACTGATGTTCATTGTTTAACCTTTAACCCCTTAAGGACACATGACATGTGTGACATGTCATGATTCCCTTTTATTCCAGAAGTTTGGTCCTTAAGGGGTTAAAAGCCATTCCTTTATGCTGCTGACCCAATCTACCTGGAATATTAACACCAGAACATCATTTACAGAAATGGTTTTTGATGATTTATGATCTTTAAATTGAGAATAGAATCTGTATCCTCCTAAACCTGCTCAGACATCTTTCTGTGACATGTTCCCTGAATGTACAAATGATGTATCACCATGATGGGTTAAGTGGGATTTTGTTATAGCTATGTAATCTATATTTATTTGGGGGTCTCATAAAGACATATTTATGACCACCAGCTGACCACACGAAAGGAAAAATAGAGACCTCCCCATATATGTTGCTATACTATACTATGTAATATACTGCAGAGTGAAGGCTGGCTAAGCATGATGGTATTTGTAGTCCCAGACACAGATATTTTCCAATTCCTATCAGGAAGGTTTAGTCTAATAAAACCTGGAGGTGTTAGTGTAACTCCTTATTAGATCACAGCATCCTCAGGTTATTTATTTAATGGATTATGCAGCCTGCAGGGATGCCCCCCTAAATACCCCATCCAGTTGGGACAATCTGCCTTTGGGGGATCACTTACAGTGTAAACGCTGACAGTCAGCTAAGTGCAGTCATTAAATCAATATACAGATGTCCCACTAGCATTTCCCATTGCAGGATAAACCTGGCACTTACCCACCAAAACCCACCTCTTTCTTTTCAATTAAAGGGGAATTAGTGAGCCACATCAAATGACCTTCCTAATAAAGCCAGCCTTTATTAAAACGTTTTCATCTAACCATCTTAGGTTTCCCTAGCTCTTTTTAAAAAGTCTATTTTCTGACATGGTTTTTGGCAGTGAGTGGGTAAGATCTGTGTCAGGCCAGTTTACAGAGGCTTAGATCACAAACACATCTAAAACGTTTTCCAACTTAATCTAAAGACTCAAGTGCTTTAAAACAAATATTTAGTAAAATTGTAGAAATGGATAATTAAATCTCTTGCTGACCCTCACTGTGCTCTGTGCTAGACCCCTTCCTGTACACTGTCAGCCTGGGAGAGAGTGTTAGATTAGGTCTCAGGTGAGATTGGATTGAATTATTCCAAGTCATGTTGTGTATCTTTAGATCTTCTCTTAGCGGCCTTTATCTCTGTCCTAACGGTATGTATCAAAACCAGATCATCGTAAACATTCAGATCCCAAGAAAATGTATCCTGCCCCCAGAATTATTGCAGACTTTCAGAAGGATATGTTGCAATGGCTGCTGTGTCTAAAGAGACATTCTAGAGCGAAGATGTAAAGGTGGCGCAATCAACAAGAACATTCTATTGGTTTCCATGGTAACTGCTCCATTTTTAGCGCATCGCCCCAGTTTCGTTCTTCATACTAAACTCACAGTGGGTGGAATTTTCAGTTGCAACAGGCGGCACGTTAGGATCTTGCTTTCCAGAATGTGAAAATGTTTTCATACCCCCAGGGGTGAGGACTCCAGGGACAGGATGCTATGACCAGAGACACGGATTCTCTGCTTAATGAATAGCAAAATAGTGCAACAGAGACTCCGGGGAAATCGCAATGTATTACCTGCCATTATTTTATCTCTGGCTGAAGGATTCCAGCCCTACAAGTGCAGAGGGGAACAGGAACGATTCGTTAAATCAATCAGTAGAGCTCAACATAAAACGGATTGCTGGATTGCGTCATATGTATTAATAAATAGCGCACGGTGTTTTATCAAACGTTTTGTTTCAAATTCAAATATGATTAAATATATGTGAGGCAAGTTTTGTAGTTTTATTTTCCTGCGATATTTCGATTTTATAAGAGATACTTTAATAAATTAATTCCAGGTTGAGGAGAGAGAGAGAGAGAGAGAGAGAGAGAGAGAGAGAGAGAGAGAGAGAGAGAGAGAGAGAGAGAGAGAGAGAGAGAGAGAGAGAGAGAGAGAGAGAGAGAGAGAGAGAGAGAGAGAGAATAGACAGACAGAATAGACAGACAGATAGATAGATGACACATCTATAAATAATAAATAGATAAATGATTGATGAAAAATCGATAAATAATAGATAGATTGATCTATAAATCGATCGATGAAGAGAGAGAGAGAGATTAGATATTGAAATGTAAACGAAATTTAAACATGTAAGCCGAAATAGATGATTTGGAGTAATTAATGTAGACACAAAGAATTCGCCCGAATTTGGAAAATCCATTTTTAAATTCACGGTTTTCTCAGTAATGTTGATCGATCCGTATTACTGTCTCTAGATATTTACATGTTCCCAACATTGAGATCCCAGCGACACTGCACAATATACTTGGAAAATCCGAGATCTTGCAAATCTATCCTTTTTTTTTTACCTGTCTCCTCAATATTTTAACATTTTCATATTTCCATAAATATCGCTGAGGCATTTTTTTTATATTGTTTTTAATTGTCTTTTGCTACCCCCAAGACAGTGAGGTCATTCACCAGAAAGCAGCATGTTGGCTTTTTTTTTTAAATATACACAATTAATTGCATTCAGAAAAAAAAATCTAATTAAAAAATAAAATAACTTTTTTGTTTTCCGAGATTATTCTATTCCATTTAGACACACAATAATACAAATCTTAGAAAATAACATTTATTTCTAAAGGTTTATGGCATGATCACACAATTGTGTTAACAATTTCTAAACAATTAAAACAGCACAAGAAACAAAGTGTGAGCTGTGATACCCACTTCTCACACCAATTCTACACAGCTGTACATCTGCCTCTTCATGGGTCCATAGATCTGATTGTAACTGCACATACACAGACTCCTCTTTTGTGGTTAACGTTCCACTCACAAGGTTCAGAATAAGTTAGACTCCCATCTCAAAGAGCTGCCTGTCCCCATATATTTCTCTATATATTTCTAATTACAGGAAGTGATACAATGCAGTTTAATTTTCATGCTTGAGTCCATCGGCAAATAGAGTCACAAATACCTTAACAAAAAAGTGCATCTTATCATCTGCCTCTTGCTTGTTTGTTTGTTTGTTTGTTTGTTTGTTTTGTTTCTTTGTGTCTGCTATGTTTGTACATCATTCATTGCAGCCTAAAGAAATCCTTAAATAAGTGACTGTGTCCACCAACAAATACACTTGTGGAATTAAAAAAAAAAAAAAAAAAATGCAGATTACAATTCGCTTTATCTTGCTGGATCAGAACCAGTTCAATTCTCAAACACATTTTTAAAATCCAGATTGGCTCTTTTTAGGTGGCCCCCATAGTCAAATTAGAAGACACCAAAACCATCAGTTTAAAGTCCATACAGTTGTGTTACTGTATCAAATATGGGGTTCAGGGCTTTTCAGTACTATTGTTGACCACAGGTCCATAAAGTCCATTTGAGTATACCTGATCTGATTTGTGAACATTCGCCCTGTCCCTCATGAGGTCACTGAATGCATAGTCCATGGGTGGGCGAAAGCCAAGGGTAGGCATGAACCCAGCTGTAGAATATGGAGTCATGAAAGCAAGGCCTCTGCTGTGAGCAGAATAAGCTAGCCTCAGTGGGTTTAGTCCAAGGTGCCCACCTAAATGGTAAGCGTTGGTATCGGTGCCAAAATTGGTGGCATTAGGTTGTAAGGGTGAAAAGGCAGATCTGCTCCCAATAGTCCCTATGGCTGGAGTGATAGCCCCAGCAATGAGAGGTCTGTGGGTGGTGGACATTGATGGCTGAATACTCTGGAGGGTACCATCTCTTGACCATGTTTCATCACTCTTATCCTGCCCCCTGTTGTTTAGAATCTGCTCAATGGCTTGGACCACATCTCCACCACAGCCCTGAAGGACCAGCTCCAGAACACTCCTCTTCTGAGTGGGAAAGACTCTGGTGAGAATGTCTATGGGGGTCCTTTGTCTGGATGAAGATGACGAGCTGGGGTCTTGCTCATCCTTTTCTGCATCAGAACCTGACTCAGAGCCCAAGGGGCTGATGGAGCTAGGGCTCTCCTCTCCTTCTTTCAGAGCCTTGGCCATGGGGGAGCTGAGGAAAGACTCTCCATCTCCATTTTCAGAACCAGAACCTGGCCTCACCTCTGGGGAGGAGGCACCAGGAGCACTGCCACTCACGGACTCACTGTCTGGAGTCACTGGCTTTGTACCTGAGGGCAGCTGCTGGGGGGTTCCAGATCTGGGAACAAAATTCTTTGGGAAGATGTCAAACTTCTGGATCTTGGATTCTGGAGACAGAGCAGAGAATTTGGGTAAATAAATGACACTGATTGACTGGTTGTCATTTATCCCTATGAAGCAAAATGATGGCATTAGACAAGTTATTTTCAGTAAAATATAATGGGTGAAAGCAAAGAACTGTCTAAAATCTACAATCAGGCTACTGTGTTAGGTCTACATATTAACACTGTACTCAGGACTCAGGATTAGGGGAGGTTACTGTATCAACACTAAACAACAGGACCTTCTGTGAGGGTCTGCACTGCTCAAAGGTGGGGGTTGGTGGGGCAGAGAGTATCACCAAACCTACAGAGAAGCGTTTTAATGCTTCTGACTACTAAAATGATATAAGAGTATTAGGATTTGGCTTGCACTATGGGGGCTGTAACCACCACCACTGCAAGCAGGGGTTTAATATGAACAACACAAAATATGTCAAAAAGGTGCGACACATGGGGTGCAATCCCTGGGATGTCTGACCCTTAGTATTGCAAAGAGGGGGTCTGCCTGGGGGTTTGAAAAGGGTAAACCTCAAAAATAAAATAGCTCAGAGAGAAGTAAACAAACTACCATCACCACTAAGTGGGGAGCCACACCTCTCAGCTGGACAAAGAGTGAGCCACACTCTGGGGCACAGAAAGTGCTATGAATCTGACCATGAAATGACTATAAAGTGATAGAAGAGGTTAAACTACCAAAACCAATGTAGCTGTGCTCAGGGCTCGATGGGGGGGGGGAGGGGGGCAGACATGGAACTGGGGTGGGGGAGTCCCCAGACATGGAACTGGGGTGGAGAGGTGGGGGGGCCCCAGACATGCAACTGGGGTGGGGGAGTCCCCAGACATGGAACTGGGGTGGGGAGGTGGGGGGGGGGCAGACATGGAACTGGGGTGGGGGAGTCCCCAGACATGGAACTGGGGTGGGGAGGTGGGGGGGGGGCCCAGACATGGAACTAGGGTGGGGTGGGGGGGGCCCAGACATGGAACTGGGGTGGGGTGGGGGGGGGGGTCCCCAGACATGGAACTGGGGTGAGGAAGTGGGGGGGGGGGGGGGGGCAGACATGGAACTGGGGATGGGGTGGAGGGGTCCCCAGACATGGAACTAGGGATCCCTGTAATGACTGTATGACTTAGCAACTTAGCAGACTTGCAACTAATGGAAACAACCCCAAGATTACAGCCGGCAACTCCCACAATCCCCAGTTTGGCTGCTCTTGGAATCAGGCAGCCTGAGGGTGTTAGGAGTTACCATTTAGTAAATGCTAGGTGTTTGTTAACTCTGCTCTAAATCCTCCAATAAAGGGTCAGGGTTAGGAGATAATTAGCAGGGGAGCAAAGAGGTCACCGGGAAGTTTTAAATCTTCCTTTCTTTCTAAGTGCGATTTTTAATCTATTTTTTTCTTTGACAAACAAGAGAACATATTGAATGTTTATCAATCAGTCCAGTAGAAGCCTAGATATATATATATATATGTGACTGTCATCCAGTTATGTAAGAGGTGGGATTTCTTACATCTAATAAGATGTTCTATATTAGTCATTTGAAATTTAGTAAATACGGTATATTTAATTAATTGGGAGGAATCAATTTATTCATAAATCATCTAGTTATATCATTCCCTTTTTGCAAAAAAACAAAAACAACAACAACCAATAACTTTTATTATAATAGTGACTGGGTCTTGTTTCGTTTTATTAAAAAGTCTGAAAGACTTAAAAAGTTACCCTAATAGGGGCAAATATAATTAATAAATGGAATAAGAATAATACGAATTTATTATAGATAGATAGAATGATGGACAGATAGATAGAGAGAGAGAGATAGATAGATAGATGTATAGATACATAGATAGATAGATAGATAGATAGATAGATAGATAGATAGATAGATAGACAGATAGATAGATAGATAGATAGATAGATAGATAGACAGATAGATAGATAGATAGATAGAGTGATAGATAGAATGATGGATAGATAGATAGATAGATAGATAGATAGATAGATAGATAGATAGATAGATAGAATGATGGATAGATAGATAGATAGATAGATAGATAGATAGATAGATAGATAGATAGATAGATAGATAGATAGATAGATAGATAGATAGATAGATAGATAGATAGATAGATGGATGGATATATATATAGATAGATAGATAGATAGATAGACAGATAGATATAGATAGATAGAGAGAGAGAGAGAGAGAGAGAGAGAGAGATTCTAGATAGATAGATAGATAGATAGATAGATAGATAGATAGATAGATAGATAGATAGATAGAGATAGATAGATAGATAGATAGATAGATAGAGTGATAGATAGAATGATGGATAGATAGATAGATAGATAGACAGATAGATAGATAGATAGATAGATAGATAGATAGATAGAGTGATAGAGTGATAGATAGATAGATAGATAGATAGATAGATAGATAGATAGATAGATAGATAGATAGATAGATAGATAGATAGATAGATAGAGTGATAGATAGATAGATAGAGTGATAGATAGATAGATAGATAGATAGATAGATAGATAGATAGATAGATAGACAATGATTTTTATATTAGACGTTAAGTAACTAACAGAAATGAGAAGATTGATAATAATGCTATAAATGAGAAAGTCCTGTTAAGATGAACCTGAGAGATTATTTTATTATAACATATTTAGGAGTTTTTAAATGAGGGTAAAATTGCGGCTGATATACTGCACTGATGTTTCCTTTTAATAAATAGTGAGCAATTAATTATTACACGATTACAATCGCTTTGATTTGAAAGGACACATTCTGGACTCGGATTAGAAGGACAGGATGATATATTGGGCTGTTTAACACTGTAGGTCATTCATGTATAACAGGGATAAGGGTTCCGATGGAGCAGATATTGCAAGTGTTAGGTTCTGGGCTCAGATGGGGCAGATATAGCAGGTTCTGATGGGACAGATATCACAGGTTCTGATGGGACAGATATTACAGGTTCTGATGGGACAGATATTGCAGGTTCTGATGGGACAGATATTACAGGTTCTGATGGGACAGACATTGCAGGTTCTGAGGGACAGACATTGCAGGTTCTGATGGGACAGACATTGCAGGTTCTGAGGGACAGACATTGCAGGTTCTGAGGGACAGACATTGCAGGTTCTGATGGGACAGACATTGCAGGTTCTGAGGGACAGACATTGCAGGTTCTGAGGGACAGACATTGCAGGTTCTGAGGGACAGACATTGCAGGTTCTGATGGGACAGACATTGCAGGTTCTGATGGGACAGATATTGCAGGTTCTGATGGGACAGACATTGCAGGTTCTGATGGGACAGATATTACAGTTCTGATGGGGCAGGTATTACAGGGGTTATGTTCTGGGCTGTATATATTGCAGGTTCTGAGGGACAGATATTACAGGTTCTGATGGGACAGATATTACAGGTTCTGATGGGACAGGTATTACTGGTTCTGATGGGACAGATATTGCAGGTTCTGATGGGACAGATATTACAGGTTCTGATGGGACAGATATCACAGGTTCTGATGGGACAGATATCGCAGGTTCTGATGGGACAGATATTACAGGTTCTGATGGGACAGATATCACAGGTTCTGATGGGACAGATATCGCAGGTTCTTATGGGACAGGTATTACTGGTTCTGATGGGACAGATATTGCAGGTTCTGATGGGGCAGGTATTACAGGTTCTGATGGGACAGATATTGCAGGTTCTGATGGGGCAGGTATTACAGGTTCTGATGGGACAGATATCACAGGTTCTGATGGGACAGATATCGCAGGTTCTGATGGGACAGGTATTACTGGTTCTGATGGGACAGATATTGCAGGTTCTGATGGGGCAGGTATTACGGGTTCTGATGGGACAGATATTGCAGGTTCTGATGGGACAGACAATGCAGGTTCTGATGGGACAGGTATTACAGTTCTGATGGGGCAGGTATTTCAGGGGTTATGTTCTGGGCTGTAGATATTACAGGTTCTGGGTCTTTGAGCTGTACTAAGGCGATATATGGGGGTGCTGTGTTCCAGGTAGGGCAGATATTGGGGGGCAGTTCTGTGTTCTTCTGAAGACATTTCTAGGGGTTCTATGCTGTAGGTGGTGAGATGTTAGGGAAATAATCAGGATATAGAAGCAGGTCAGATATTGGGGAGATAACAGGGTAGATATTGGGGTGTTGGGTAGGGCTGGTATTGGGGTGTTGGTTCAGTGCTTACCTGCACCTCCTTCTGTGCACACAGAGCCAAAGACCTCATAAGCCGGCCTGGGTGGGATGATGCCATTGGCTGCGGCCAGAGCCAGTCCCTCCGCGGTTCCATAGAGGAGCTGCAGCTCGCGAGCCTCGTTTTCCTCCTGCGCCTGCTGCCTGCGGAGCGCGACCTGCGCGGCCATCACCCTCTGGCGCTCCGCGATCAGCGTGCACTTAGCGCACATACAGTCCTTCCAGCGGCAGTAACGCTTGTGGCCCTTCAGAGCTGACACCACCCCGTGATTCCTGCATCGGGCGCACTTCGGGGTGCGGGGGTACTTCTCTGCCGCCCTCAGGAGCAGCTGGGGACCTCTCAGAAGGGTCCCCGCCACAGTGACCGGGATGGAAGTGGCAGACGGAGTTTGGGGGACCTGGGAGGCAGATGGGGTCCCACTCAACTCCATTTTGGGAGACCCCCACAGAACACTAAACAAAGACACGGCCAAAAATCCTCCCCCCAAAATATATTCCTGGAGATGTGATTTTTGAAAAAAAGGATCCTACCACCTATTACTCTAAGCACCAACAAAGACTCAGTCTGGTCCCCCTGACTAGATATACAGAGACTGATAGTTCTACAAACAAGCTATATACACAATAAATTAAACAATATATCTATATAGACGTGGTAAATAGTTTCCTCTATATTATAATTACATATAAAGCGCCAACAAACTCCGTAGCGCTGTACACAATGTCCTCTCTATGAGCCCTGACTGGTTCCCTAGGGATATAATCAGAGTTAGCCTTTTCTTGGTTATCTATAGCCAAATCCCATCTCACAGGTCCCTATAGCCCCCAGTTTATAGACACAAAGACCCTTGTTCAGACCAGTGTCCCCTAAATGTCCATCAGCTCTTACACAGCCCCCTTCACAGAGACTCCCACCCCTTCATATCCACAGCAAGCTGAGTCCAGAACCTCTCACCATCTAAACCTGGAGGGGAGCAGTTACCTTGAATCTTGCTGCTGGTCCCAGATCCCCAAAACTCCCAATATTTGTTTTTGGGGGGTTTTTGTTTTAGATAAAAAGTCAGATAGATCCTTGTTCTTCAGCAATCAGCTACAAGTCAGCCTCTCCCTGAAGCCGAGACTTGGTAAGTGTTTCTGTAACTTGCAGTCTCTCCAGCAACAAAGTTACAACTACAATCAGCCTCAAAGCACTCCCCTTGTCAGTGAATTGTTGCTGGCTATGTAGTCATTAGACCAATTTTGACTACAATGTGGATCATGCCATTGGCCAGTAAGGGGGGAGCTTATTTCTCATTGGTGTGTGTATTGTGTACAGTGTCAATCAGGAGGCTTTCTCAAATAACACAGTGAAGAACCAGAGGCGGATCTAATACAGAGTGCATCACCAGTGAAAGCAATTAGTTTTCATTTCTTTGAGCAATACCCTCTATTACACCAATCCCTTATAGCATCCCCCACCCCCCAAAAAAATAATAACACTAAAACAAATTCACCCCATAATCAAATAAAGCAATGTTGCAAGAACTTACTGGCTTCTGTATTTTTGTTTTACATTATAGTTCAATTTTCTGCCTTAAGGATCTGAATTGAAGTGTTGGAGCAAAATGCCTGATATTGGGGTGAGTATTATATATATTCTAAATCACACAGTGATATTAATTACTAACCCTTTCTCCTAATTATAAGGTGTAGCTAAATGGGTGCAGGATCTCAGAAGGACAGCAAATCCCTGGAACTATGGGGATATAAAGTTACTTAAATTCGATTTTCTTTATTTTTTAATTATTTTAGGAACTTGAAACATGCATGTTGGTGCTGCATTGATATCACATTCATTTCGCTTTACGAATAAAATGTATTTGCAAATCCATCAGTCATTTGAGAAATATAGTAGAATTGTTATTGTTTATCGAATAAAGTGTTTCTGGCACGATTTGCAGTTTTACTTCTGATTGGTGGGTTTAGAAATTTGACTTTAAAGAATCTTTAAGTAAGATTTGTTTTTTGTTTTTTAAGTGTCGCTCAAATAGTTTTTAGACATAATGGATTATTTAAGTTTAATGTTATAAATGTATGATCTATATTATTTATTCAGAATGTGTGTATCTGACTATGAAAGTGAATCAGTGGAGAGATTTTCTACCACATTTCCATCACAACTTAAATTAATAAATATTTTAAAATGGAACAGCTTCAATTAATCAGACAGCAAAAAAAATAATCAATTAAAAATGTTATATGTATATATATATATATATATGCACAAAAAGAAAATTTAATAAGTATAATATATTCATGGTCGATAAATAGATAAAAATTAAAAATATGGAGAAATAAAAACATGTATATATATATATATATATACACACACACACAAATATACAATTTAATAATTATATATATTCATGGTCAATAAATAAATTTCAAAAATATGGGAAAAATAATAATAATAAAAAAAAAAATTATATATATATATATATATATATATATATATATATATATTTTCCATAATTAATTTTTATTTATATATTGACCATAAATAATTGTATTCTCCGGAAGGCTGGGTGTAAGGCACAGCGTAGAGACATTGCACTACTGTATCGAGTTATTGACCTTAAAGTATCATGTCCCTATACCTAACCTGACCCAGTACCCAGTGTGTGCCACTTTGGGCATTGATCTAATATGTATCCAGGGGGGTATCGCCATGTACAGCTTCCCATATTACAAATATAAGATAATCATTAGTGTGGGATTTGCAATAAAATGTAATTTTATAATAATAAAATAAATAAATAATAATAAAATGTAATTTTATTCAGCTTAAGAAAACGGTGCAATTTGTTGAATAATATATCAATACTTATATGTTTTATGTGCATTTATTCGTTCCTGCGCAGCACAAATTTGGATCAAAACAATTCGACATATTTTCTGAACTTGCAGGAGAATCAATGCGAACTTTATTTTTACTAATAAAATTAAATCGGTTAAATAGCGTCACAGAAGATTCTGAGCCATTTTCTGTTACACTATTTAACCGGTTTAATTCTATAAGTGAAGCAATGTTATGGAATGAGATAATAATGAGTGATGCTTTTTGTTCTGATTTCACAGCCAATTTGTTTAAAGATATAGCTAATAATAACAGACCTTACAAGTGAGTTGTTTAAGAAAGACATAGCTCTAGGTATCTTCAAGGGTTAATTAGTAGGAATTAATTGATGGAACATGACAATTAAAATTCTCCCCAGTATCTGTGAAAATTAGGGGATTTGTAATGTGCTCTGTGTGAAATGAAATGTCCCACAAACTGAATTCGGATCTTACTGAGAGCACCGACAGGGAACTGGAATATCTTTATTACAATAACTAAACACACGTACATATAAATGATAGAAAATATATCTAGATAGCTAGATAGATAGATAGATGGATGGATAGATAGAATGTTTATAAAGAAGGCTTAGATAAAGAACATATACATGGGATATTTATTATATAAAATGTACACCCTGTATATGTGCATGTGTGTATCATTTCGTAATATATTTGTAATTAAGAAAAGATAATATATATTTTAAAATATTGTATGTACATAATATAATATATTAATTACATTAACATGGCCAGTAGTGCAGATAATTAACTCATTACTCCCTGGTGTTCAATAGATTAAATTTTTCCAGTTACCAGCCGTGATTCTTTGTATCCAGGAAGAAACACCTTAACATTGATGGTAAAAATTGGGCTAATGGGACCTGGGGTGGTCAGTGAGATTTCAATTAATAAATTACTAGAAACAGGATTTAAAAATATATATATATTGCATTTTCTGAGAATTTACCAGTGGGATATTGCAGTATGCCACGAGAATAGCTTAAACAGTTATTTAGTGAATATTATTTTCTATTTGTAGCTCAAAAATAAATTAACAAATAAACTAATGCAAAAAAAAAAAAAAAAAAAAAAAAAACATGGATAATGTTCGAATCGTTTTCTTTAGTTCAGTTACACGCGGAGAATAACGAAACGAATCGTCAGGTAAAGAAATCAGACACACATTTTGTTTCAGCACTGTTTGGACATTTCCACCAAACTGCAGCAAAGGCAAAACTAAATGGCAAAATATCGGCTGAAATAGCTACACTGCGACTGCAGCTGAGACGGAGAATTTATCAGAATCAGCAACATTTATGGCTACACTTTGTCATTCGAATGTCAATTCACAACAGTTTGTTTAGTGAAGAAATTCTATTTTACCCAAATAGATAGATAAACAGACAGACAGACAGACAGACAGACAGACAGACATAGATAGATAAATAGGTAGATAGATAGATAGACAGACAGACAGATAGACAGACAGACAGACAGACAGATATAAGATAGATAGATAAATAGACAGATAGACAGACAGATAGATATAAGATAGACAGATAGATAGATAGATAGATAGATAGATAGATAGATAGACAGACAGATAGATAATAGATAAACAGACAGATAGATAGATAGATGAATGGAATTATACACAGATATATAATTTTAAGCTAATTCCACATTGCCAAACAAGTAAATTTGACCTGAATAATCGAAATTAGCAATAATTTAATGTTCATGAACCAATTTAATTTCTAAAATGTGATACTCACTCCTGTGTCTCCTTTAACCCCTCCCTTCTATATTAGCAAGTTTATTAGAACAATATCCATTTTGAAATGACTATATAAACACGTGCTGTACTCTTAATTATCTCTTCATCCAGGAGTGTTAAATGAACTTTATTTGTTGTATTATTTAATAATTGTGTTGGATTCCCAGAGCCCTGCTCCCCTCCCAGGATAAAGCTATCGATTGGATTCGCTGACACTGATAGTGTCTGCAGAGCAGGCTGATAGGATGCTATTAGACAGTCAGCTATGTGGTTTACTTGCCATGTTTACCCACTGAATCAAAGCAATGCATCCCCCATCTGTTCCCTCCAACAAGATCTCTCCACTTTTAATTATCAACTCACAACCTAATAGAGATGATATTATCCTTAATCTTCCTGACATTAAAAGTAATTACCTCCAAACCAATATTACAATAATGAACATTACCTCCTTCCCTACAAGACAGAGATAGAGAAAAAATAAGGATAACTGTCTTCCCAAGTGATTTAACCCTTCAGGTGCTGAGAGGAGAGAAGATTCGGCAATGTAGGGGTGGCTAAATAGAATCCCCCAGCCCACAGTCCCCCAAAATAGTTTAACTACAATTCCCACGATGCCTTGGCAGCCTTATCGTCTATGAAATCTGGGGAGCAGTGTATAGACACCCCCAATACGAAAATTGTTCCAGTAGTCTATCAGAAATCTTCCGGCAGCGAAGGGGTTAATGGCAGATGAAATGAATCCCATTGAGCAGTTTATGTCAGTTATACATTGTGTTATTGTGAATTGTGTGATTCATTGAGTTTATCCTGAGTTTGGAAGCATTGAGATCACATCAATAAATACAGACAAGTTAGAGGCAATGATAATGATAATAGTAATAATAATAATAATAATAATAATAATAATAATAATAATAATAACAATAATAATAACAACAACAACGATAATAATAATAATAATAATAATAATAATATTACTAATGATAACACTAATAACAATAATAATGATAATAATAACAACAACAATAATAACAATAATGATAATAATACTATTCATAATGATAATAATAATAATAACAACAATAATAATAATATTACTACTACTACTACTAATAATAACAACAACAACAATGATAATAATAATAATAATAATAAAATAATAATAATAATAATAATATTACTAATGATAATAATAATAACAACAACAGGGTAACATGACACGTATTCTGTAAATACAGGATAACATGACACATTGTATTCTCTACATACAGGATAACATGACACATTGTATTCTCTACATACAGGATAACATGACACATTGTATTCTGTACATACAGGATAACATGACACATTGTATTCTCTACATACAGGATAACATGACACATTGTATTCTGTACATACAGGATAACATGACACATTGTATTCTGTACATACAGGGTAACATACAGGGTAACATGACACGTATTCTCTACATACAGGAGAACATGACACATTGTATTCTCTACATACAGGATAACATGACACATTGTATTCTGTACATACAGGATAACATGACACATTGTATTCTGTACATACAGGGTAACATGACACATTGTATTCTCTACATACAGGATAACATGACACATTGTATTCTCTACATACAGGGTAACATGACACATTGTATTCTCTACATACAGGATAACATGACACATTGTATTCTCTACATACAGGAGAACATGACACATTGTATTCTGTACATACAGGAGAACATGACACATTGTATTCTGTACATACAGGGTAACATGACACATTGTATTCTCTACATACAGGAGAACATGACACATTGTATTCTGTACATACAGGGTAACATGACACGTATTCTCTACATACATGGTAACATGACACATTGTATTCTGTACATACAGGGTAACATGACACATTATATTCTGTACATACAGGAGAACATGACACATTGTATTCTGTACATACAGGGTAACATGACACATTGTATTCTGTACATACAGGGTAACATGACACATTGTATTCTCTACATACAGGGTAACATGACACATTGTATTCTATACATACAGGAGAACGACACATTGTATTCTGTACATACAGGGTAACATGACACGTATTCTCTACATACATGGTAACATGACACATTATATTCTGTACATACAGGGTAACATGACACGTATTCTCTACATACAGGATAACATGACACATTGTATTCTGTACATACAGGGTAACAGGACACGTATTCTCTACATACAGGATAACATGACACATTGTATTCTCTACATACAGGATAACATGACACATTGTATATAGGCACTGCTTTGATAAGGACCCCCTGTCACTATGAGTCACCTCATGCCATGCTCCCGGTCATTAGAATAGGAACCTCGAAAATTGAAAACCGTTGCTGAGATACCACACATCAAAACATTTATTTATTTTAAATGTAATTACTCTTTGAAAAATATTAATGTAATGTGAAATATATTATAAAAAATAAAATCCCAAAAGTATACAAAAATCACATTATTTTTCCCTCACAGAATACTTTTTGTTCGCGTTAGATTTATCAATGTTTTAATAATTGTTGGAAAAGATAAATGTGTTCCTCGACAGATATCACTTCTCTATTCCATGGGTTAGTGCATGAAAAGTGCTGCCCTGCAGCCGGTAAGATCTATATGCAGAAAAGATCACTAGTTCACTATTAAAGGAATTCTGAATCCCAGCCCCCCTGCTGGGTATCTCACAGTGGTAACATCACTTATATCTGGTAACCCCAGACTTGAATCCTGGTCAGACCTACCCCACCAGTAAGTGTCCCTGGGCAGAAACCTAATGATATATATCTGCCTAATTCAGATACTCATAAACTGTAAGTTTGTTTGAGCAGGGTCAAATCCCCCTTCTAGAATTGTGATGCACTGCAGAATATGTTGGCGGCAAGCCCCCCCCCCCCCCCCTCCCCTTGCCAGGGAGCATTGACAGAGCCAGGCTTCAATGGTTGTGGTACTTGGGATAACCCTTTAGGTTATATGTCTCACTCAGCTAGTTCTCAGCCTCACTATACACCTGCCATGTAATTGTCACCTTGGCCCCAGTAATCTTTGGATATGTTTAAAGTGACCTTCTAAAACAATCCTTCCTCTTCTCACTTTAATTGGTGTTCTCTCCTCTATGGCAGATTATGGCAAAGCTTTCAGTTCAATGACCCCCATTCCCACTGCAAATTCAGAAATTCTTTCCTCCCCTCCTCAGCCCTCAGGGCCAGATTAGGGCAGAGTAGAAACATTACCTCCTCAACTCTTTACAGGAGAGAGAAGTCAGGAAGATCAGCACTAGATCTATGAACCGTGTTTACTAAAATTGAGTGTTAAAACATATAATAGTGATCAGTGTCACACACTGTATACTACAATATATAATAGTGATCAGTATCACACTGTATACTACTGAGTACTACAATATATTTTAGTGACCAGTATCACTTACTGTATACTACTGAGTTCTAAAACATATAATACTGATCAGTATCACACTGTATACTAGTGAGTACTACAACATATAGTGATCATTATCACACACTGTATACTAGTGAGTACTACAACATATAATAGTGATCAGTATCACACTGTATACTAGTGAGTACTACAATATATAGTGATAATTATCACACACTGTATACTAAGGAGTACTACAACATATAGTGATCATTATCACACACTGTATACTAGTGAGTACTACAACATATAATAGTGATCAGTATCACACACTGTATACTAGTGAGTACTACAACATATAATAGTGATCAGTATCACACACTGTATACTAGTGAGTACTACAATGTATAATAGTGATCAGTATCACACACTGTATACTAGTGAGTACTACAACATATCATAGTGATCAGAATCACACACTGTATACTAGTGAGTACTACAACATATAGTGATCATTATCACACACTGTATACTAGTGAGTACTACAACATATAATAGTGATCAGTATCACACACTGTATACTAGTGAGTACTACAATGTATAATAGAGATCAGTATCACACACTGTATACTAGTGAGTACTACAACATATAATAGTGATCAGAATCACACACTGTACACTAGTGAGCACTGCAATATATAATAGTGATCAATATTACACACTGTATACTAGTGAGTAGTACAATATATAATAGTGATCAGTATTATACACTGCATACTAGTGAGTACTACAACATATAGTGATCATTATCACACACTGTATACTAGTGAGTAGTACAATATATAATAGTGATCAGTATTATACACTGCATACAAGTGAGTACTACAACATATAGTGATAAGTATCACACACTGTATACTAGTGAGTAGTACAATATATAATAGTGATTAGTATCACACACTGTATACTAGTTAGTACTACAATATATAATAGTGATCAGTATCACACACTGGATACTAGTGAGTGCTACAACAGATAATAGTGATTAGTATCACACACACTGTATACTAGTGAGTACTACAATATATAATAGTGATCAGTATCACACACTGTACACTACTGAGTAATACAATATATAATAGTGATCAGAATCACACACACATTGTAAACTAGTGAGCACTACAATATATAATAGTGATCAATATCACACACTGTATACTAGTGAGTAGTACAATATATAATAGTGATTACTATCACACACTATATACTAATTAGTACTACAATATATAATAGTGATCAGTATCACACACTGTACACTACTGAGTACTACAATCTATAATAGTGATCAGAATCACACACTGTAAACTAGTGAGCACTTCAATATATAATAGTGATCAATATCACATACTGAATACTAGTGAGTAGTACAATATATAATAGTGATCAGTATTATACACTGCATACTAGTGAGTACTACAACATGTAGTGATAAGTATCACACACCGTATACTAGTGAGTAGTACAATATATAATAGTGATTAGTATCACACACTGTATACTAGTGAGTACTACAACATATAGTGATCAGTATCACACACTGGATACTAGTGAGTACTACAATATATAATAGTGATCAGTACCACATGCTAAATAAAATAAAATATATACTAATTAGTACAATATATAATAGTGATCAGTGCCACACACTGTATATTCACCAGAGAGCTCTGATCCTAATCTGTAAAGTTGTAGATATAGTTTGTTAACCTCGTTTAATGAGATAACTTATAAATGAAGGGGTGTATTCTCTAAATAATGAATTGTAGTAGATTACAAACCAGATTGCATAATTTGGAGAAAAACAGCTGCTTTGGATAGACTTTCTGAATAAGATGTAATCACAGTGTTACTGGTGTAGACGAAATGTTGAGATTCAGTTTGCAATTCACTCCTATTCAGTGTGTAGTTTAAAAGGAAGTGTAACATAGACACAGGTGTTATTTGGGGCAATGCACCTAAATCATTAAGAACTGAGAGATTTGGGGCTAAACGCCAAATTCTATCTATTGATTTCCAATTTAGAAATGGCTTAGTTAAATAAAACAAGCAGTCCCTCCCCAATTAAAAAAAATATATATTTTTTTTAAAATTATCCTTTGATTTGCTCTAAAACTTCAAATACAGGGAACGTCATGTTTTGTTTCAGGTAAAACCTAATCATTAAAATTCATCCCCAGTCTCATACATCTGCTTCGCCTTCACTAAGTGAATTGAAGGGGAATGAAAGGGGATTGTATTGATCACAGATGGGGTGCACAGTTTTATGGAAGAAATTTGAGAAACACCATTGTTCCAAATGAAAACTCAATGTGTTTCTTTAACAAAGGGATCCACGTTAAGCCCCTTCACTTTTATTGGGCATGTTTTTTAAACTTGAAGAGTTTCTTACAAAAGATTTTGCCTGAAATGTCAAAAACACTGTGATCCCAAGAGTGTGTCCTTTTCCATGGAATTGGAGGAAGCTGGAGATTGGCAGAGAGATCCTTCCCCAGAGGCGTCTGGATCCCTGGAGAACAGCCTGTGCCTTATTTTATTTGGGAAAAATATTTCCTTCAGTTATTCGTATCTCACCTGGAGATTCAAATTTAAATCCCAGGTTAATCCCCCAAATCTAAAGCATTTTACATCTGAGAAAATGGCCAATTTATTGCCCCAGTAGAGCTGGCCACCATTCCAGTGCTATCATGAGTTCTAGGTTTATAAACGAACACAGAGCTATTTATCAAAGTGAGAATTTCAATTTTAGACCAAAAGGGATTTTTTTTTAAATGCACATTAAACAAAGTCTGGAGGATTATGTCAATATTATAAAAGAGATGGGTGAATGGATGGATTGGTAGTCCATTCTGGATATAACTCCACGTTTTTTCCCATTGCATTTTTGTGTGAAAAAAAGTTTACAAATCACGAATAATTTTTGCACATATTTCAATATATTATCTAAAAATGCATTACAAATAAATGGTCTGGTTATAGTCCATGTGGCCTCTGTCTGGGCTTTACAGATTCACTTTATTTTGTTTTGCAATACATCTCGGGGTAATTTTAAGGCTACAATGTACCTTTTAATTAAAACAAGCCTTTAACCATCATAATCTTAGTTTATATGTTTTGATTGTTTCTAAAACCCTGGCTATCTATTTAAAACCCCTTAATCCATTGAGGACCAAACTTCTGGAATAAAAGGGAATCATGACATGTCACACGTCATGTGTCCTTAAGGGGTTAAGGACACACAACATGGTGACATGTCATGATTCCCTTTTATTCCAGAAGTTTGGTCCTTAAAGGGTTAACATGCACTAGATCAGCCAGGCTATTTGAGACATAACTTGTAAAGTTTAGGGGGAAAGAATTACAAGTTGCCAGTGGTCAAAGAGTTTAAAATCAACCAAAATTTATATAAAAATGTATATCCCTGCACCCCCTATTAATGGAGGCAAGTGGCCAAATGTGAGGGTTAACAGTGTCCGAACAGCTTTTAGTTAACAGTGAAATGGTAATTTATGTCCAATCCAAGATCCGCTTTGCCCCATATTTTGCAACTTAGAGGTGCATTCAGACGTTAATAAATATTTTTGGATATGTTTTTTAAATTATCGGCTAAAAAAAAAAAACCTTCCACGTTTTTTCTCTACAAAAATTCCCCATAGAGTTTAATGTTGACTCCTGTAGATAAATCAGTTGTTTTTAGCAGATAGTGATTGATAAAGGTTTCTAAAATAATTAAATTGAAGCGTATATTAGCCAATAATATTGAAGTTGGTTCTGCTACACAGCCTGTATAATTTGTAAACTCAAAATAAGGAAGAATTGTTATAAAGCTAAAATGGCAAAATTCAGGGTAAAAAAAAAGCCAAACTTTGACTATAGCTGGATTGGAGAAATTCTCAATTTCAGCTATGTTGGCCTACATTTTTGTGATAAACTGGGAGCTAGAATAGGCCTGGGTGTGGGTTAAATCTCAACGCTATGACCTCACAGAAGGACAGAGGAAGAATGGAGTCTCTGTTAACCCTTTCTCTCCCACAGAGAATTTCAGGCCCTTCTGTAAGACTAACCCTAGCAGCGATTCATTAGTAGAAAGCGTCAGATTGCATCTTTATTATCATTTCTCATCCCGACAGATCCTTTTAGATTTGCTGGGATTTGCTGATATGGTGTTTGTTGCCTTAGTGGCTCCTGAGCTTACAACCCCTCCAGGAATGTGACAGATAAACAGAGTAACATATTGAAAGTATCTGAATGAATTAGTGAGGACTATCACTTTACATCGCTTCTATTACACTGTGTATTACTCTAGCTAATAATGGTACTAATTACAAGGCCCAGTCGTTCACAGATCACATCTAAATTACATATTAACTCACGTTATGAAATTACGTGAAATTTAAATGTGTGTTTCTGTGTGTAATCTGCTATACCATGACAATACAGATTTGTAAACTATATTTCCTATGATCCTCAGGCAGCCTAGTCCCGAGGGTAGCCATTACTGATAATAATTGGGTAATTAAACACTGGGCTATTTAAACTAGGCTACAATATTTAGACAAAAAAAAACAACAACAACAGAGGCCTATATTATAATCCCTCATCAATAACCGATCAATGATATTTTTTGACTGGCATTATACCACAGTTATCAAAGAAACATAAAAAACTCACAAATGATTTTTCTGAATGTAGTAAACATTGTCATCTTAAATCGTGATTTGATTGTTAATCTTGTAACGTTAAACCCAACAGGCCGATAGGTTAGTTATTAGGTGTGATATTGGTTATATATGCTAAAAAATAGTTTTCAAAGAAATAATGTTTGCGTTTAGTTTGCATGTCCTGTTGAACGATCCAATCACTCAAGTATCTTGATAAT
Organism: Pelobates fuscus; assembly: GCF_036172605.1. Lineage (NCBI taxonomy): Eukaryota > Metazoa > Chordata > Amphibia > Anura > Pelobatidae > Pelobates > Pelobates fuscus. Next base: position 25,015,442 of record NC_086323.1, read on the forward strand.
ACTAATAGATCTCGGGTGTGTCATTAACCTAAATTCTTCCATATCATTATTGTAGTGTGTGTGTTTCTTTAAGGAGCCTTTAATTGGACAGGCAGTGTGTACATGGGTATTGATCATGTTGTGGATTTTGTACCTAATACTTTGACGTATTTGTTTTTTAATTGGTCTAATTGATTAACAAGGAATTGCTATGTTGATGTTGGATATACATCTCATTAAGTTAGGGGACATGTTTGTGATGTTTGTTTTGCTCATGAACTAATACTGAAATATTTTGGGGTATTGGTGATACCACTCAAGTGTCCCAGTTTAGGAGGGACAGCAATAAGACTCCCAGTAATGTGCCTGAGTGTATAACAGAGCTCCACAGCAATAATACTCCCAGTAATGTGTCTGAGTGTATAACAGAGCTCCACAGCAATAATACTCCCAGTAATGTGTCTGAGTGTATAACAGAGCTCCACAGCAATAATACTCCCAGTAATGTGTCTGAGTGTATAACAGAGCTCCACAGCAATAATACTCCCAGTAATGTGTCTGAGTGTATAACAGAGCTCCACAGCAATAATACTCCCAGTAATGTGTCTAAGTGTATAACAGAGCTCCGCAGCAATAATACTCCCAGTAATGTGTCTGAGTGTATAACAGAGCTCCCCAGCAATAATACTCCCAGTAATGTGTCTGAGTGTATAACAGAGCTCCACAGCAATAATACTCCCAGTAATGTGTCTGAGTGTATAACAGAGCTCCACAGCAATAATACTCCCAGTAATGTGTCTGAGTGTATAACAGAGCTCCACAGTAATAATACTTCCAGTAATGTGTCTGAGTGTATAACAGAGCTCCACAGCAATAATACTCCCAGTAATGTGTCTGAGTGTATAACAGAGCTCCACAACAATAATACTCCCAGTAATGTGTCTGAGTGTATAACAGAGCTCCACAACAATAATACTCCCAGTAATGTGTCTGAGTGTATAACAGAGCTCCACAGCAATAATACTCCCAGTAATGTGTCTGAGTGTATAACAGAGCTCCACAGCAATAATACTCCCAGTAATGTGTCTGAGTGTATAACAGAGCTCCACAGCAATAATACTCCCAGTAATGTGTCTGAGTGTATAACAGAGCCCCACAGCAATAATACTCCCAGTAATGTGTCTGAGTGTATAACAGAGCTCCACAACAATAATACTCCCAGTAATGTGTCTGACTGTATAACAGAGCTCCACAGCAATAATACTCTCAGTAATGTGTCTGAGTGTAAAACAGAGCTCCACAGTAATAATACTCCCAGTAATGTGTCTGAGTGTAAAACAGAGCTCCACAGCAATAATACTCCCAGTAATGTGTCTGAGTGTATAACAGAGCTCCACAGCAATAATACTCCCAGTAATGTGTCTGAGTGTATAACAGAGCTCCACAGCAATAATACTCCCAGTAATGTGTCTGAGTGTAACAGAGCTCCACAGTAATAATACTTCCAGTAATGTGTCTGAGTGTATAACAGAGCTCCACAGCAATAATACTCCCAGTAATGTGTCTGAGTGTATAACAGAGCTCCACAACAATAATACTCCCAGTAATGTGTCTGAGTGTATAACAGAGCTACACAACAATAATACTCCCAGTAATGTGTCTGCGTGTGTAACAGAGCTCCACAGCAATAATACTCCCAGTAATGTGTCTGAGTGTATAACAGAGCTCCACAACAATAATACTCCCAGTAATGTGTCTGACTGTATAACAGAGCTCCACAGCAATAATACTCCCAGTAATGTGTCTGAGTGTATAACTGAGCTCCACAGCAATAATACTCCCAGTAATGTGTCTGAGTGTATAACAGAGCTCCGCAGTAATAATACTCCCAGTAATGTGTCTGAGTGTATAACAGAGCTCCACAGCAATAATACTCCCAGCAATGTGTCTGAGTGTATAACTGAGCTCCACAGCAATAATACTCCCAGTAATGTGTCTGAGTGTATAACAGAGCTCCACAGCAATAATACTCCCAATAATGTGTCTGAGTGTATAACAGAGCTCCACAGCAATAATACTCCCAGTAATGTGTCTGAGTGTATAACAGAGCCCCGCAGCAATAATACTCCCAGTAATGTGTCTGAGTGTATAACAGAGCTCCACAGCAATAATACTCCCAGTAATGTGTCTGAGTGTATAACAGAGCTCCACAGCAATAATACTCCCAGTAATGTGTCTGAGTGTATAACAGAGCTCCACAGCAATAATACTCCCAGTAATGTGTCTGAGTGTATCACAGAGCTCCACAGCAATAATACTCCCAGTAATGTGTCTGAGTGTATCACAGAGCTCCACAGCAACAATACTCCCAGTAATGTGTCTGAGTGTATAACAGAGCTCCACAGCAATAATACTCCCAGTAATGTGTCTGAGTGTATAACAGAGCTCCACAGCAATAATACTCCCAGTAATGTGAGTGTATAACAGAGCTCCACAGCAGTAATACTCCCAGCAATGTGTCTGAGGGTATAACAGAGCTCCACAGTAATAATACTCCCAGTAATGTGTCTGAGTGTATCACAGAGCTC